>NW_025964389.1:870000-1177638 GCF_023055435.1 Haliotis rufescens
ATTCCAACTATGTGACAGCGGCCTGTAAATAATCGAGTTTGTACCAGAAATACAGTGATTGACGCCATGAGCATCGATCAACACATATGGCTCACGATTATATACAATCAACCAATTCTGCGAGTCTGACCACCCAATGCATGTAGTAGCCGTGTTTTAAAGTCAATGTTTCAATGACATCACACTAAAGGACACAAAGAATTGGCTTTTTTTACCCATTCGGGCACTCGAGATTAGGTATCTGGCGTGATGGTCAAACATCAGTACAGTTTAAACACTCTACAAACGTTCAACAAATGCTGCTATGCATATGTTAGATACGCTTTGAAATAAACTCGGACTAAAAGCTGTTACAATTTTTTGTCTTAAAGGTAACCAAACACCACCTACCGCATGGGTACAACTGCCCTGGTTGTCAAATTAAGATATCGTTTCTCTAAATCGTATAGCTGTTACGACAGCTATACCCTTCACGGCAAGATAGTCTACTTCCTGGTCGCCGCAAAAACATGAACTGAATGCAGACACTTGATAAACGTTTGTTTACACGCCGACAGTCACGTTTCACCGACAGGTCTCAGGGGACAGGGAAGTAGAACCGAAAAAGACTTCCTCAACTTTTTCAAATGCCTGGATTGACACACGATAACATTGACTAATTATAACACAGCAATCTGACAAGGACGTATTGTAAAGTCCGGTTTCATTATAATGACAACGTTGTTCCGGAATGTTTGTTGAGGTTGGATAAGGAAGCAATTCTCCTTCCAAGCATTGTCATCACTGACACGTTTGTCTAAATACTAGCCAACGGTGACGATTCACGGAGCATGAACGCAGGTGCTTGTCGCCAGATTGATCATGTGGTTAGGCTCGGTGACCTGGTTGATTGTGCATCATGTCCCTCGTGTTTGTGATTTCCGATTGTTTGGTCCAGACTCGATTATTTACAGACCGCCGTCATATAGCTGGAATATTTCTGAGTGCGGCGTTATACAACAAACAAACATAAATAAATAAACGATAAGTATAGGTTTCTGAGGACATAATCCCTACCACTCGTGTAGTACAGTATATGGTGGAAGTGAAGTAGGTAGCCCAAATGGAAAATGTGTTTTAACAGTCATGAACTTTTCCTCCTTGTCATTTCAGAACCAACATACATCGATGTTAAAGTTCCAATCATGACAAACAGCTCGAACCAACCTGGCGGACATGACGCTGTTAGTTCGTCCGTGTTCCTCGGAGGCAGCGCCACCTACAGTGGAGAGTACAACACGCGCAGATCATATGGACATATTGTTTTGCATGGGGCGATGGTGTGTGCTTTAAGCGTGTTCGGTCCTTACAAACAGCACGTTGCTCAAACTGATATGCGTATTTTTAACAGGAAGATATCAACTCTTTTCTGTGATAGCCTCACTCTGGACTCGACCTCTGAGTTTTCGGCGTATCTGCTTAACACAAAGCCAGACGTTGACACAGATCAGATACAGAAATACCAACAGAGAGACTCAGTATATATTCTTAATGGAGATTACAGCTACTGGAAATTTTACCTTTTGGAAGGATCTGTCATGAATGTAATGTCGTGCGCTGATGCAAATGTAGATCTCTATATCATTAAAGGTGAAGACAACTTTAACACATGGAAAAGATACAAATTTTGCTCCGACAGTTTTATTAAGGGAAGAATTGTGTCTAAGGCTGCCAAGGCTCTATGGACCATTATACGTTGAACGCATCCACGTCCGACGACAACCAGCATCTACGATACTTGGATGACAGCAGAATTCGAATAAAAGAGGACACTGTATAATACGAATGGATTTACAAACAGGTGCTTGAACAGTATAAACTGTGACCTTGACCTTGATCTTGACTTTGATTCAAACCAGGTCATCGTGTACCATATATCGGATGACAGTTTTCTTGATGATTCATCTATAACAACAACATGCAACGCAAGGCCATGGGTTTACGCCCTAGCCTTCGCCGCATGTCTCCTGTTCGCTGTTCTTGGGTTGTGTTTTAACTACTTTCGTGTGTAAATGTTGCAAGGATCCACGAAGCAACGGCCTCCGACAGCTCATACCTCCTCGTCGCGTGTTGTCTCGTTTCTCGAACGAGAGGACATCCTTATTGACAGGGAGACCCAGGGCTGAGGTGCCTCAGCCACCGAAATACGAAGAGGTTGATTCTAGCGCTCCTCCCCCTTATGAACAAATACCTAATTGATGATGACAAACCTTTCAGACGATGAGTAAATGATTTGGGTTTAACACGCCAAGTCAACTTCCTATCTGAGTGGTAGTGAGGCTTACCACCTGGGAAAGCAACGAGTATGAGTATGGTGATGAAAAACCGAGAAACATAATCAGGGAAAGTCTTTGATTCGAATGAACGATCATTGGGCTCTGTTATAACTAAGGGACGCAACTCTGCACATCCTATGGCGGCTAGAGCTGACTGGGCCCCTCAGTAGAAGATAACGTCAATACAAAAATACGCTAATTACACTAATCAATTACCCTCAACTCTAATTCCGATCTGGCCAAAGCGCAAAACAGCGGCACAACGAGTATTTACGAAAATACCACTTCGATTTTGGCCTGGAGGAACTTAGGAAATGCGTGTAATTCTGCAACAATTCCATTTGTCACTGATAACACATTAGGAGATAGTTGAATCCATAGGCTTCAATGTGATTGTCAGCTTAGATTGCGGTGATTTAAATGTATCAATATAAAATGCAGTGTAACATCTTGTTTCCTTCTAGTGATTGAGTGAGTGAGTCTTGTTCATCTCCTCTTTTGAAAATATTTCGGTTGCATCGCTGTGTGTCAGACTGATGTGTGAAGACGTCCAAAGTGATGGGGGTCTTAGACCTTTACCAGTTTAGCGAATTCATCGAGCACGGATATGGTGCTGACAAACCTAGAAACATAATCATAAAATAGAATATACATTGAATGCATTCATTCAAATAATCAACAAAGGATTGCGAAAATCTAATGAACGATGTATCTTTTGATAATAGTGAGGGTTTGGAGAAGATAAATTAGTTGTTGTTTTTTTTAAACTGGATAGAACTGACATTTTGATTTATTTAATTTGTGACGTTATTAATATGTATACGGTAAAAGGTGTATGACACACTCAAGTGGTCCGAGATCCTTTATTGACATCCTGACAAAGTTCTTAATTACAACCATACCTTCGAGGGGTAAACGGGTACTATTAAAACATTGAATAGGTATAAGATAAGAGCTGCGACATTTAGCAACTGTCGTGAGTTCGAATCCCAGTTTCGATATGATGGCGATCCAAACAATCATCACTGTCCACGACCTTCTTAACCGTCGGCTTTCCACTGACATTAAGCTGTTGTTTCAATAACCTCATCACAACTCCGAATCCCAAGGTACATATTGACTGTTTCATCTCACAATTGTTCTTTGTGTGATTGTATTTATGGCAAGATGCATTGAGTGAATCTGTATCTATTTTATCTCTACCTCAATAAATGTAGCAATGGTTTCTATGTTACTGGTGTGATTATAAAGGTCAAGGTCGCCGTCAGCAGGTACTGTCAAAATGGCAATTTGATAAAGAGAATATATTCTCAGAATAACGCCTGTCTCATAAATCATGTCCACGACTATGCTGGATGGGTCTGTTCTGAGCCGCAGCCTCAGCCTCTCGAATTCGAAAGAACAAATCATCTTATTATACAGCTAGTCCTACAAGTGTGATATGTCAATCTCGATGAGAGTATTCCTATCTAATCTGTCTGTCTGTATACAATTGAAATTCATGAAGAAAGCACCAGTTCGCAGTTTGGTCAGTTTATGTGTGTACTGAAGAAAAACGGTATTTTTGCGAGATATGCTCGGGAAAAACACACCCATGTGAAGTTACCCAAAGTCAAACCTGTTGCTATTGTTATAGTGCAAACCATTTCAATACTTTTATTTAAAATAGTGCAAACCATTTCAATACTTTTATTTTACATTTCATTTATCTAAATACCTTACTGGTTCAATATGTTTCCAAGTGCACCGAAATTCTATGCCCTTTGTCTGTTTAATATATTCAGCAAACATTCGGCGTGTCCCCTCTTATCATAAGCCCCTCCTAACGTCGCCGGATCTTACGTATATAAATACACGTGGGACAATGACCTTGCCACACGTTACGTAATACCTCGCTCTACAAAACCCGACTGACATGGTCAGTCAGGGAGAGACAGCTAGGAGACAGCCTGGAGACAGCCAGAAGATCGACTCGTGTAAGTGACAGAACGGTTCTCCCACCCGGGAAGATTGGCCACTCGGTCCCGGTGTGCGTTCTGTCACGTTATTATCAACATGTACCTTTTCGACTCATTTCAACCATTAACAATAAATATGGCTGCTGTCGTCTAAACTTCACCCCTGAGTTTTGTCTTCCGTCATCACCCTGAGCTACCATCCGAGGGCCGAAACTAACGCCCTTGGACACTATTGAAACGGAAAAATGAAAATTTCTTAAAACCCTAAAAAGAAACACCTGTCAACCTGGTCTTTGAGTGTGCAAAGTTTCATGAAATAATACCGATGAGTTCATGGATACAACCAGGACACAAAATAATGACGGATGCACAGACTGACAGATGGACGGACATACAAGCTGATTACTATATTCCCTTGTATTACATGCAATAAAAATTAAAATGAACAAGAAGGATAAGGTTTGGCGAAAAGCTATTTCATGGGACTTAGTGAATTGAGAATTCAAGGATAAAAATGTACCTCAAATGCTAACATTCTTAATTAAAACTTGCGTTTAGCCTATTCCTGGGTATCGGGGATCCTCCACAAGATTGATGGGATATGTTACAAGGACCCATCCAGCATATTATAGCTGCAGGACGCGGTGTATATGCTGTAAAAGGTACATCCGTATTCCAAATTTGACGCACAAGAGACAAATATAATGTCCTAAGCAATTCCCAATACTGACTTGACCCATACGTCTTTTTTTGTTTCAGGGGAGTGATTGACTTGCCTTTGCATGCGTTTGTGACGTTCACCTTTTCGCGTAAACCTGGTATCATCCCCATTTGATAGCGATTCATCAGCGCATGATGATATATCAGGAATCATATAATGGACTCTGGTTTTAGAAAAGATGTCTTGTGATTCTGGAGATGGTGTTGTTGCTTTTAAGTAAGAACCGACCAAAATACACTGCCAATCCGTATTACTAAATTCGGACCGGCTCCGTTGTCTAGTGATAGAGCGTCCGCCCGGGGAGCGGAAGGTCCGGGGTTCGATCCCCGGCCGCGTCATACCAAATGACGTTAAAAGATGGTACTTGTTGTTACCCTGTCTGGCGCTCGGCATTAAGGGGCTAAAACAAGGAGTCGGTATACTGTGTCTGAGTGGGGTATTCATGTTTAACTGCGGCATGGTATCTCAGTGGGCTAGCACTATAAATCGGCATCACACACACACATACGTGCATGCACGTCGCTATGTAAGTGCAATAATCTTGGACGCGACGTTAAACCCACTTTCCCCTCACCATTATTAAATTCGACAACGAAAACATTTGTCAACTGCAACAGTTTAATCAAAAACAGTTTATAAAGCACAGCAAACAAACACGACGATAAACATTACAGGCGTAGGAATACATGTGTACGGTGGTGTGACCGATGATTGTGACATGTATAAGGTGATTGTTTCATCGATGCACATAGCTTGAGACGCCTACAAAGTTCATACGACCTGTCAGTCAAGGAAAGAGACGAGAAGAACTGAAAACGATCGTGATAAAAAATTCAAGAGAATGCGGCTGTTTCAAAGGACATGGTCAGTAGCCGTCATATTGAAACTTAGTTCGCTGAGCACGGGAAGCGACAGTTGGAAAAATACGACTTGGAGATGAAACCCGAAGACAAGGAATTTACAAAACCCAGGCGAGCTAAAAAAAAGCAGCACGTTTTCTGTTTTGTTCCTTCTCATCCTTCGGCCTGGAAAAATATATATGCACGAATGTCGTGATATATAGGTGAGAAAAACGGAATTCCCTCGACTGTAATTGGAATCCCCGACATTCGGTTGTGATAAAAATAGTCCGTTTTTGTGGACGTGTCTTAATTGTTGACATACATTTGGGAATACGTTCAATAACACAGGACAATTTCAGCTTATCAGAATGCAGGATCTACAATGCACACAACAAAGATTATTTATTTATTAACAACTGCCAAGGCAAGGATCAACTTTTACCGGAGGTGAATAAAGCCTTCATCCTTTTGGGACGGCGGATTTAGCCACATTCCAGTTATTTGACGCCAGCATGAACAAAGTCACTGAGCCTGACTACTCGATCCATGTAGTCGCCTCGTGTCATGTTGGTTGTGGAGGACGTGTTTTAGCCCGGTGTCCCCACATGCCCCTTCCTTAGGTACTTTGGAAATCCATAAGTCATTGACACTTCAGCTTCCTAGATGCCACTTGAAATATTGTTCATAGACAGATAGACAGACTGATACTAATACAGGGCATAGTGAGTGTGTGTGCGTGCGTGCGTGCGTGCGTGCGTGCGTGCGTGCGAGTGAATGGCATTGTAAGCAAACGATCAACGCCGTCCACTGAACTTGACCACGATTTCCATTTAGCCTAGTGCAGACTCGATTATTCACAGTCAGCCGTCAAAGAGCTGGAGTATTTCTGATTGCGATAGGCACAAGTAGCATGTCTGAAAAAGCTCTAGAGAGCTGCTACTCAAAGTCTGAAGGCACGTTTACGTGTCATTTGTGTAACGTGTATTATTAATTATACATCAAGTGGAACCATTACTCTCTCTGGGAGATGCACATCGATCTACACAAAGTGACTCTTTTATTCGCAAGCGTTTCACACCTCAGCACAACGCGGCGGTAGGTTTTGTGTTCTGTTGCCAATGCATAACTTCACCTTCACCCTGTGTTAAAAGTCGGTAAATATCACAGACACAAACTCAATGATATTCTGGCCTGGCTGTATGGGCCTCTTGAACATTTTACTCTGTGAACTCTCCTGACCAAGCCTCTTGTCTCCGAGACTGAATGACACTGACTTTAGTAATAATACATAAAGGTCGCGATAGGTTGCTGCAGTCAGGTAAATACCCCACTTGCGTGTAAATTGAGAAGCCTTATCTGTATCCACTGTTAGTTTGTTGTTTGACGCCGCACTCAGCAATATTCCAGCTATATCCCCAATCGATTGGGCAAGACAATCCAGTGGTGGATATTGTGAGAAACAATCCACTCAGTCGGGGGTACGATGACATGCAACCAACCAAGTCACTGAACCTGACCACCTGATCCATAGGTTTCTGGGGATCTATTCTGACCAGGAATCCTTCATCGGTCGCATCCCCAATCGATTCATTTGATCGCATCAGCATAGGCTCATGGGGACCAATAATAACCAAGAATACTGAAAGGGTCAGTTCACTACAAATCAGCATGACGACCAAAATAATTAATAGCCCAAGTATTTAATGTTTTGGCCATTTAATTAACAGATTTTGGGGTTTATTCAGACAGTGTGAACTGTTTTCTGGGATTCATTTTCATACCGAAAAGGGCCTTCCTAAAGTATGCAGTCAGTGAAGTATTATATCTGTTCGTAGAAGTCGTGATCGAGAGAACTGTCAAGAAGAAAGTCATTTACGCATGCTAGGAGTTGACATTCATAACGATCCCCGAGAATGGATATGTTAAAATCTGTACATCCGTTGGTTTGTGTACAAAAGGAGGCACATTGTGTAGACGTGACTGTAATCAATGTTTGGTGGACCGTGCAGGAACTTTTCAGATGACGATGTCTCCTGTACAGATGCCAGAGAACTGCATCTGTAACGACATTAGCATTGACTTCGTTATCGTCGTAACAAACATAATTTTCGTTGTCAAAATGATCACTGTCACCATCCTCATCACTCTCAGAGAATCATGCCATGTTCATTTCATCATAATATTATTATACCTTGACTTTGGGGATTGCCAAATAACATGTGTTTAATTAAAGACGTTTATAGCGAATTATACCTAGTGTAGCAGCCATGTATTTTGCACTTCTAATGAGAGACATGATATTGCCAATAGAAACCTCTGATTGACCCAGCTTTTCAATTCAGGATAATCTACTTTAATTAATTTTATATTGTAGTCTTTCCTTGACGCCTTAGTGTTGTAGTATCATGATTCACATTTGTAATGACACAAAGAGCTGCGTCTCTTGTTTACTGGTAGTTTTTTTAAATATCTCCTTCCACATTCAGAATCGTATACTTGGTGATTTTGTCAACCGTACAATTTTCGATAATGAGAAGGAGACTGAGTGCTCCATGACTTTCAGTTGGGTGGTTTTGATGCTGTTTGTCTCGATCTCCCTCGTTGCAGCCCTTGTCAATTAAAAAAACAAAAAACTATCGCTTTTTAATTAATTCACAGAAAACAACACAAGCTTCCAAGACAAAATACGAACAACTGCAGCCTTCTTGTTTTGACCTAAGGGCCCAAGGGAGGGGTGTCAGCAGTTATTTCGCATCGAGAATTCCGGGGTTAATTCATTTTATTCGATTCTACAGTTTTTTGTGACACACGCAGGGTAACCCAAAGACGTAAATGGTAAACTGTTGTTGTAATTGTTGTTGTTGATATCTCATGTGTATTAAAATTTATCACCACTCTCGTTTTGTAACCGCATTCATATAATAGTCAAGTGCAACCGTCCGTGGGTATTGCCACAACTGTGATCGATAATAACACGCAACGTTTCTATGTATAATTCCCACATGGAAGAAAAACATTCTGTTTTCTTGACTAAAGGTGGAAAATTATATCTTATAGAACTTGGAGCAGAATTACACTTTTGTCTTGTGAAAGAGGTTGTGAAACCTCAAATTAAGTTCGCAGGGTATGTGATGTTAATTATTGATGCTGGGGGCACGGGTGGCCCAGTCGTCTGAGGCGACGCAATTCGCTTCGCAGAATTTCGTCCCTTTGGCACGCCAGAAACCTATGATTTTGGGTTCGACTCCCGGTTCGCCCCGATTATGTTTCTAGGTTTGTCAGCACCATGCCCGTGCTCGTGGGTTTCACCGAAGTGGTAAACGTCTGAGACCTGCATCACTTCGGGCTTTCCTCCCACATTAAGCTGACACGCCGCGATATAGCTGGAATACTGTTAAAAGCGTCGTTAAACCGAACTCACTCACTCACTAATTATTGATGCCGCTTTCAAATGAAAAGCATTATCCATGACATACATGGATAGAGTGAGATGAGTGTGTCGCCTATGCATTCATTTTACTTACTTTCTGTGTTTTGTAATGTGGCTTGGGTACTTCCGGTTGGACCGGAAGACTGACACACGCCATTTTTCACAACTCCATTCGACGTGTCGGGGACGGGATTAGGGACACAGGCCCCTTCATGAGGCCATGCACAGTAGTTAATACGGTAAACAAGTCCGTATGGACATGTTGAGTGTCTCGCAACGCCATTGTCGCACACATAATGTGATGTGTTATCTGCAGGGTCACAATACGCTTCGCCATTAGTCCGGGTTTTACAGAAGTTTGGATCACAAGCCTGGCTGAAACGAATACAGAGGCATATCAGTTACATGGTCAATGCTACTTTCCTTGCGATGAAGACGTCATAATTTATGCTCTAATGAGTTACCGTGTCCCCGTGTGGATTCCGCTTTAGAATTGACCCCAACAACCTATAACGTTAGGCGACTAAACTGATAAGTGTGGTCAGACCTGGTGGCATGGTAAATGTCATGGCATCGTATATAGCCGGCATGAATCGTTCCCCAGAACAACAGGATTTTCTGGACAAGACTCGATTTTTCAAAAGCCGACTGTGGCGTTCGATTGTTGTTCAGCGCGCCATTCGGCAATATTCTAACTTTATGACGGCTGTGTACCCGAAAATCCGCTTACTGACATCACGAGCATCGATCTACGCAGTTGGGATACGTTGACATGCATCAACTATATCAGTGAACCAGACCATCCGATCCGATAAACAACGAACAAACTAGTAATTCCCACATATCGGCCTACTGGTCGTACATTGTGGTCATGCTTGTCTCACATCCCGTCACACTGGATCCGCGTCTCGTCATACCAGTCGCACATCTTGTCATTTCGGTCGTGCAACGTGTCATATTTGTCGTAAATCTCGTCTTACTAGTCACACATCTCGTCATACTCTTACATCTCGTCATTCTCTTACATCTCGTCATACACTTACATCTCGTCATACTCTTACATCTCGTCATACACTTACATCTCGTCATACTCTTACATCTCGTCATACACTTACATCTCGTCATACTCTTACATCTCGTCATACACTTACATCTCGTCATACACTTACATCTCGTCATACTCTTACATCTCCTCATACTCTTACATCTCGTCATTCTCTTACATCTCGTCATACACTTACATCTCGTCATACTCTTACATCTCGTCATACACTTACATCTCGTCATACTCTTACATCTCGTCATACACTTACATCTCGTCATACTCTTACATCTCGTCATACTCTTACATCTCGTCATACTCTTACATCTCGTCATACACTTACATCTCGTCATACTCTTACATCTCGTCATACACTTACATCTCGTCATTTTCTTACATCTCGTCATACTCTTACATCTCGTCATACTCTTACATCTCGTCATACACTTACATCTCGTCATACTCTTACATCTCGTCATATTCTTACATCTCGTCATACTCTTACATCTCGTCATTCTCTTACATCTCGTCATACACTTACATCTCGTCATACACTTACATCTCGTCATACTCTTACATCTCGTCATACTCTTACATCTCGTCATACTCTTACATCTCGCCATTCTCTTTCATCTCGTCATACACTTACATCTCGTCATTCTCTTACATCTCGTCATACACTTACATCTCGTCATACTCTTACATCTCGTCATACACTTACATCTCGTCATTCTCTTACATCTCGTCATACTCTTACATCCCGTCATACTCTTACATCTCGTCATTTTCTTACATCTCGTCATACTCTTACATCTCGTCATACTCTTACATCTCGTCATTCTCTTACATCTCGTCATACACTTACATCTCTTCATACTAGTCGTACAACTCATCATCATACTCTAGCCGTCATACCCTTACATCTCGTCATTCTCTTACATCTCTTCATACACTTACATCTCTTCATACTAGTCGTACAACTCATCATCATACTCTAGCCGTCATACCCTTACATCTCGTCATTCTCTTACATCTCTTCATACACTTACATCTCTTCATACTAGTCGTACAACTCATCATCATACTCTAGCCGTCATACCCTTACATCTCGTCATTCTCTTACATCTCTTCATACACTTACATCTCTTCATACTAGTCGTACAACTCATCATCATACTAGAGCCGTCATACTCTTACATCTCGTCATTCTCTTACATCTCTTCATACACTTACATCTCTTCATACTAGTCGTACAACTCATCATCATACTCTAGCCGTCATACTCTTACATCTCGTCATTCTCTTACATCTCTTCATACACTTACATCTCGTCATACTCTTACATCTCGTCATTCTCTTACATCTCTTCATACACTTACATCTCTTCATACACTTACATCTCGTCATACTCTTACATCTCGTCATTCTCTTACATCTCTTCATACACTTACATCTCGTCATACTCTTACATCTCGTCATTCTCTTACATCTCTTCATACACTTACATCTCTTCATACTCTTACATCTCTTCATACACTTACATCTCTTCATACACTTACATCTCTTCATACACTTACATCTCGTCATACACTTACATCTCGTCATTCTCTTACATCTCTTCATACACTTACATCTCGTCATACACTTACATCTCGTCATTCTCTTACATCTCTTCATACACTTACATCTCTTCATACTCTTACATCTCTTCATACACTTACATCTCTTCATACTAGTCGTACAACTCATCATCATACTAGAGCCGTCATATAGCTGGAATATTGCGGAGTGCGGCGTTAAATAACAAACAAACAAACATCATACTAGAGGGGCGGTCGGATAGCCTAGTGGTTAAAACGTTCCATCGTCACGCCGAAGACCCGGTTCGATTCCCGACATGGGTACAATGTACAATGATACAAGTGCATCTCGTTATAACAATACAACTCGTCATATTGATCATGCATCTCGTCATACTCGTAGTGCCTCACGTCATACTGGTCGAACATCTCGTCATAGTCTAGTAGTCTTATAGCTCATCCTACTAGTCGTACATCTGGTGGAGTGGCAGTGTGCGGCATGGTACTGTACGTGGCTGTCTTGCCGGTTATACCAATACTATAGGATTGTAACATGTAGTAGGCACGCAACTCTGGCTCACAAATAGCGGCGCCTTTAGTTTCCCTGTGCCCTTCTTCATCCCACGATGATTTTATGGTAATTGCTGTTAAACAATAGCTGCCCGGTTAATTTCATAGTTAGGACAGACATTGTGTTAAAACCTTCATACTAGTCGTACAACTCATCATACAAGAGCCGTCATATAGCTGGAATATTGCGGAGTGCGGCGTGACATAACAAACAAACAAACAAACAAACATCACAATAGAGGGGCGTTCGGGTAGCCTGGTGGTAAAAGCGTTCCATCGTCACGCCGAAGACCCGGGTTCGATCCCGACATGGGTACAATGTGTGAAGCCCATTTCTGGTGTCCCCCGCCGTGATATTGCTGGAATATTGCTAAAAGCGGCGTAAAACCAAACTCACTCACTCATCATACTAGACGTGCATTCTGTCATACTATACTACATCTCGTCATACCAGTCGTAGATCTCGTCACACTATACTAAATATCGTCATACTAGTCGTACATTACGTCACACTATACTTCATATTGTCATACTAGTCGTACATTACGTCATACTATACTTCATATCGTCATACTAGTCGTACATCTCGTCATACTATACTTCATATTGTCATACTAGTCGTACATTACGTCATACTAGACTACAAATCGTCCTACTAGTCGTATATAACGCCATACTATACTATATATCGTCATACTAGTCGTATGTTACGTCATAATATGCTTAATATCGTCATACTAGTCATACATCTCGTCATACTATGCTACTTATCGTCATACTAATCGCACAAGTCGTCCTACTCTTACATCTCGTCCTACTAGTCTTGCATCACATCATACTTATCGTAGTAGCACATATCAGAGCTACATCATGGCCTACTGGTCGAACATGTCGTCATCGTAGTCGAACATCTGATACAAGAGCATTTCGTTATAACAATACCACTCGTCATATTGATCATGCATCTCGTCATACTCGTAGTGCATCACGTCATACTGGTCGAACATCTCGTCATACAAGTCCTATAGCTCATCCTACTAGTCGTACATCTGGTGGAGTGGCAGTGTGCGGCATGGTACTGTACGTGGCTGTCTTGCCGGTTATACCAAACCTATAGGATTGTAACATGTAGTAGGCACGCAACTCTGGCTCACAAATAGCGGCGCCTTTAGTTTCCCTGTGCCCTTCGTCATCCCACGAACATCAGCGTTATGTAACACATCAAAATTATGGTAATTGCTGTTAAACAATAGCTGCCGGTTAATTTCATAGTTAGGACAGACATTGTGTTAAAACCTTCATACTAGTCGTACAACTCATCAAACAAGAGCCGTCATATAGCTGGAATATTGCGGAGTGCGGCGTGACATAACAAACAAACAAACAAACATCACAATAGAGGGGCGTTCGGGTAGCCTGGTGGTAAAAGCGTTCCATCGTCACGCCGAAGACCCGGGTTCGATCCCGACATGGGTACAATGTGTGAAGCCCATTTCTGGTGTCCCCCGCCGTGATATTGCTGGAATATATTTCTAAAAGCGGCGTAAAACCAAACTCACTCACTCATCATACTAGACGTGCATTCTGTCATACTATACTACATCTCGTCATACCAGTCGTAGATCTCGTCACTCTATACTAAGTATCGTCATACTAGTCGTACATTACGTCATACTAGACTACACATCGTCCTACTAGTCGTATATAACGCCATACTATACTATATATCGTCATACTAGTCGTATGTTACGTCATACTATACTATATATCGTCATACTAGTCATACATCTCGTCATACTATGCTACATATCGTCATACTAATCGCACAAGTCGTCCTACTCTTACATCTCGTCCTACTAGTCTTGCATCACATCATACTACTCGTAGTAGCACATATCAGAGCTACATCATGGCCTACTGGTCGAACATGTCGTCATCGTAGTCGAACATCTGATACAAGAGCATTTCGTTATAACAATACAACTCGTCATATTGATAATGCATCTCGTCATACTCGTAGTGCATCACGTCATACTGGTCGAACATCTCGTCATACTCGTCTTATAGCTCATTCTACTAGTCGTACATCTGGTGGAGTGGCAGTGTGCGGCATGGTACTGTACGTGGCTGTCTTGCCGGTTATACCAAACCTATAGGATTGTAACATGTAGTAGGCACGCAACTCTGGCTCACAAATAGCGGCGCCTTTAGTTTCCCTGTGCCCTTCGTCATCCCACGAACATCAGCGTTATGTAACACATCAAAATTATGGTAATTGCTGTTAAACAATAGCTGCCCGGTTAATTTCATAGTTAGGACAGACATTGTGTTAAAACCTTCATACTAGTCGTACAACTCATCAAACAAGAGCCGTCATATAGCTGGAATATTGCGGAGTGCGGCGTGACATAACAAACAAACAAACAAACATCACAATAGAGGGGCGTTCGGGTAGCCTGGTGGTAAAAGCGTTCCATCGTCACGCCGAAGACCCGGGTTCGATCCCGACATGGGTACAATGTGTGAAGCCCATTTCTGGTGTCCCCCGCCGTGATATTGCTGGAATATTGCTAAAAGCGGCGTAAAACCAAACTCACTCACTCATCATACTAGACGTGCATTCTGTCATACTATACTACATCTCGTCATACCAGTCGTAGATCTCGTCACTCTATACTAAGTATCGTCATACTAGTCGTACATTACGTCATACTAGACTACATATCGTCCTACTAGTCGTATATAACGCCATACTATACTATATATCGTCATACTAGTCGTATGTTACGTCATACTATACTATATATCGTCATACTAGTCATACATCTCGTCATACTATGCTACATATCGTCATACTAATCGCACAAGTCGTCCTACTCTTACATCTCGTCCTACTAGTCTTGCATCACATCATACTACTCGTAGTAGCACATATCAGAGCTACATCATGGCCTACTGGTCGAACATGTCGTCATCGTAGTCGAACATCTGATACAAGAGCATTTCGTTATAACAATACAACTCGTCATATTGATAATGCATCTCGTCATACTCGTAGTGCATCACGTCATACTGGTCGAACATCTCGTCATACTCGTCTTATAGCTCATTCTACTAGTCGTACATCTGGTGGAGTGGCAGTGTGCGGCATGGTACTGTACGTGGCTGTCTTGCCGGTTATACCAAACCTATAGGATTGTAACATGTAGTAGGCACGCAACTCTGGCTCACAAATAGCGGCGCCTTTAGTTTCCCTGTGCCCTTCGTCATCCCACGAACATCAGCGTTATGTAACACATCAAAATTATGGTAATTGCTGTTAAACAATAGCTGCCCGGTTAATTTCATAGTTAGGACAGACATTGTGTTAAAACCTTCATACTAGTCGTACAACTCATCAAACAAGAGCCGTCATATAGCTGGAATATTGCGGAGTGCGGCGTGACATAACAAACAAACAAACAAACATCACAATAGAGGGGCGTTCGGGTAGCCTGGTGGTAAAAGCGTTCCATCGTCACGCCGAAGACCCGGGTTCGATCCCGACATGGGTACAATGTGTGAAGCCCATTTCTGGTGTCCCCCGCCGTGATATTGCTGGAATATTGCTAAAAGCGGCGTAAAACCAAACTCACTCACTCATCATACTAGACGTGCATTCTGTCATACTATACTACATCTCGTCATACCAGTCGTAGATCTCGTCACTCTATACTAAGTATCGTCATACTAGTCGTACATTACGTCATACTAGACTACATATCGTCCTACTAGTCGTATATAACGCCATACTATACTATATATCGTCATACTAGTCGTATGTTACGTCATACTATACTATATATCGTCATACTAGTCATACATCTCGTCATACTATGCTACATATCGTCATACTAATCGCACAAGTCGTCCTACTCTTACATCTCGTCCTACTAGTCTTGCATCACATCATACTACTCGTAGTAGCACATATCAGAGCTACATCATGGCCTACTGGTCGAACATGTCGTCATCGTAGTCGAACATCTGATACAAGAGCATTTCGTTATAACAATACAACTCGTCATATTGATCATGCATCTCGTCATACTCGTAGTGCATCACGTCATACTGGTCGAACATCTCGTCATACTCGTCTTATAGCTCATCCTACTTGTCGTACATCTGGTGGAGTGGCAGTGTGCGGCATGGTACTGTACGTGGCTGTCTTGCCGGTTATACCAAACCTATAGGATTGTAACATGTAGTAGGCACGCAACTCTGGCTCACAAATAGCGGCGCCTTTAGTTTCCCTGTGCCCTTCGTCATCCCACGAACATCAGCGTTATGTAACACATCAACATTATGGTAATTGCTGTTAAACAATAGCTGCCCGGTTAATTTCATAGTTAGGACAGACATTGTGTTAAAACCTTCATACTAGTCGTACAACTCATCATACAAGAGCCGTCATATAGCTGGAATATTGCGGAGTGCGGCGTGACATAACAAACAAACAAACAAACATCACAATAGAGGGGCGTTCGGGTAGCCTGGTGGTAAAAGCGTTCCATCGTCACGCCGAAGACCCGGGTTCGATCCCGACATGGGTACAATGTGTGAAGCCCATTTCTGGTGTCCCCCGCCGTGATATTGCTGGAATATTGCTAAAAGCGGCGTAAAACCAAACTCACTCACTCATCATACTAGACGTGCATTCTGTCATACTATACTACATCTCGTCATACCAGTCGTAGATCTCGTCACTCTATACTAAGTATCGTCATACTAGTCGTACATTACGTCATACTAGACTACATATCGTCCTACTAGTCGTATATAACGCCATACTATACTATATATCGTCATACTAGTCGTATGTTACGTCATACTATACTATATATCGTCATACTAGTCATACATCTCGTCATACTATGCTACATATCGTCATACTAATCGCACAAGTCGTCCTACTCTTACATCTCGTCCTACTAGTCTTGCATCACATCATACTACTCGTAGTAGCACATATCAGAGCTACATCATGGCCTACTGGTCGAACATGTCGTCATCGTAGTCGAACATCTGATACAAGAGCATTTCGTTATAACAATACAACTCGTCATATTGATCATGCATCTCGTCATACTCGTAGTGCATCACGTCATACTGGTCGAACATCTCGTCATACTCGTCTTATAGCTCATCCTACTTGTCGTACATCTGGTGGAGTGGCAGTGTGCGGCATGGTACTGTACGTGGCTGTCTTGCCGGTTATACCAAACCTATAGGATTGTAACATGTAGTAGGAACGCAACTCTGGCTCACAAATAGCGGCGCCTTTAGTTTCCCTGTGCCCTTCGTCATCCCACGAACGTCAGCGTTATGTAACACATCAACATTATGGTAATTGCTGTTAAACAATAGCTGCCCGGTTAATTTCATAGTTAGGACAGACATTGTGTTAAAACCTTCATACTAGTCGTACAACTCATCATACAAGAGCCGTCATATAGCTGGAATATTGCGGAGTGCGGCGTGACATAACAAACAAACAAACAAACATCACAATAGAGGGGTGTTCGGGTAGCCTGGTGGTAAAAGCGTTCCATCGTCACGCCGAAGACCCGGGTTCGATCCCGACATGGGTACAATGTGTGAAGCCCATTTCTGGTGTCCCCCGCCGTGATATTGCTGGAATATTGCTAAAAGCGGCGTAAAACCAAACTCACTCACTCATCATACTAGACGTGCATTCTGTCATACTATACTACATCTCGTCATACCAGTCGTAGATCTCGTCACACAATACTTAATATCGTCATACTAGTCGTACATTACGTCATACTATACTTCATATTGTCATACTAGTCGTACATTACGTCATACTATACTTCATATCGTCATACTAGTCGTACATCACGTCATACTATACTTCATATTGTCATACTAGTCGTACATTACGTCATACTAGACTACAAATCGTCCTACTAGTCGTATATAACGCCATACTATACTATATATCGTCATACTAGTCGTATGTTACGTCATAATATGCTAAATATCGTCATACTAGTCATACATCTCGTCATACTATGCTACATATCGTCATACTAATCGCACAAGTCGTCCTACTCTTACATCTCGTCCTACTAGTCTTGCATCACATCATACTACTCGTAGTAGCACATATCAGAGCTACATCATGGCCTACTGGTCGAACATGTCGTCATCGTAGTCGAACATCTGATACAAGAGCATTTCGTTATAACAATAACGTCAACTCGTCATATTGATCATGCATCTCGTCATACTCGTAGTGCATCACGTCATACTGGTCGAACATCTCGTCATACTCGTCTTATAGCTCATTCTACTAGTCGTACATCTGGTGGAGTGGCAGTGTGCGGCATGGTACTGTACGTGGCTGTCTTGCCGGTTATACCAAACCTTTAGGATTGTAACATGTAGTAGGCACGCAACTCTGGCTCACAAATAGCGGCGCCTTTAGTTTCCCTGTGCCCTTCGTCATCCCACGAACATCAGCGTTATGTAACACATAAAAATATGGTAGTAGCTGTTAAGCAAAAGCTGCCCGGTTAATTTCATAGTTAGGACAGAGATTGTGTTAAAATCTGAGAGGTATTTTTTCTGCTGCGGAGGACATTTTACTCCACCGAAAGGGACGCTTCTACGCCAGCTGGACCCCAAAAATCTGGTATCGTTTTCAGAAGAGTCGGATGGACTTGGTTTTGATTTAAACGCATTTGATTCACAAGGATAATGATAAGTTGTTCCAACTTAGGTCCCCCTTTCCAAAATATTTACATCATTATCGATATAGCACAATTTAGATATGTACAAAAGAAAGAGAGTATACACAATGAGAGAAGAAGCAAGAAACAGGGTCTTACATTAACTTCAATCTATTAGTAAGGTTGATACATCACTGAGTGAAACGACAATGGCGGGCGTGGTAACTGTGACGGGAGTTCCCATTAAACAATATTGATATATCAGGGACTGGTTTTGTTTTTACAAACTTCCATTACACTATTAAACATTTTCCCCCTTGAGGTTTCATAATATTAGCAATCTCTATAATTGAAACAAGCGTTTTCACCCGGAGACTCAAAGACACAGTTAAGACTGTCCATCAGACCAATTCAAAATAAGTCATAATTAACTGACTACAAGCAAAATATTGCACTTCTTAAACCGTCAGAACAGTCAGATATAGAACATATAGTTTGTATTTGGTTTAAACGAGCTTAGAGTTCTGGAGTCTCTAATTGATAGGGGCATATCTTCCCATACTTTTACATAAGGTTGCCTATATAAATGTGTTCTGCTGAATGGAATTGATATAGCTTGTACATTTCGTAACTTGTTCACAAATATTGCACCGAAAGAATTTGTTAAAAGTTCACACATGTAGGCAGTGACTATATCAGTGTTAATTTGATAAAACAAACACAGCTTGCGATACTTTCCTATTTCTGCAAGTGTATATGCTCCGCATGATTGGCGCCAGTGTGCTGTCTTCGATAGGTTGTTAATTATCTGAAGAGATCCATTAGTGCGATTTTATGATGATGGAAGATGAATACGCAAACCAGTGAAAATGTGGCATAATTGTGTTACACAGACCGTGAAGACACATTCAGATCCACAAACATAAACGATGTCACAAAAATGAAGAATCGCTTATGCTGCTCATTGCTGACTCGTCTTTAACAGGAGATAATTATTAAGTAAACTTTGCACAATCGATTAAATCCGGCAGGATTAAGTGGATGTAGCCACGTGACTGGCATCACTGAGACTGCTGATCTTTAATGGTGACGCAGCGTCAGGCAGTTACGTCACCGGCTTCACACAATGTTCAGTGACACTGGCGTCACACAATGTTCCGTGAGTCACTGGCGTCACACAAATTTCAGTGACACTGGCATCACACAATGTTCAGTGACACTGGCGTCACACAATGTTCAGTGACTCACTGGCGTCACACAATGTTCAGTGACTCACTGGCGTCACACAATGGACAGTGACACTGACATCGCACAATGATCAGTGACTCACTGGTTTCACACAATGTTCAGTGACACTGGCGTCACACAGTGTGCAGTACACTGGCGTCAAACAATGTTAAGTGACTCACTGGCGTCACATAAAGTTAAGTGACTCACTGGCGTCACACAATGTTAAGTGACTCACTGGCGTCACACAATTTTCAGTGACTCACTGGCGTCACACAATGTTCAGTGACTCACTGACGTCGCACAATGGACAGGGACTCGCTGGCGTCACACAATGTTCAGAGAGTCACTGACGTCACACAATGATACGTGACTCACTGACGTCACACAATGTTCAGTGACTGACTGGCGTCACACAATGGACAATGACACTTGCGTCACGCAATGATCAGAGACTCACTGGCGTCACAGAATGTTCAGTGACTCACTGACGTCGCACAATGGACAGTGACTCACTGGCGTCACACAATGTTCAGTGACTCGCTGACGTCACACAATGATCGGTGACTCACTGGCGTCACACAATGTTCAGAGAGTCACTGGCGTCACACAATGATACGTGACTCACTGACGTCACACAATCTTCAGTGACTGACTGGCGTCACACAATGTTCAGTGACACTGGCATCACACAATGTTCAGTGACTCACTGGCGTCACACAATGTTCAGTGACTTACTGACGTCGCAAAATGGACATTGACTCGCTGGCGTCACACAATGTTCAGAGAGTCACTGACGTCACACAATGATCAGTGACTCACTGACGTCGCAAAATGGACATTGACTCGCTGGCGTCACTCAATGTTCAGAGAGTCACTGACGTCAAACAATGATCAGTGACTAATTAACGTCAAACAATGATCAGTGACTCACTGGCGTCAAACAATGATCAGTGCCTCACTTGCGTCAAACAATGATCAGTGACTCACTGGCGTCACACAATGTTGAGAGAGTCACTGACGTCACACAATGATCAGTGACTCACTGGTTTCACACAATGTTCAGTGACTCGCTGACGTCACACAATGATCAGTGACTCATTGACGTCAAACAATGATCAGTGACTCACTGGCGTCACACAATATGCAGTGACTCACTGGTTTCACACAATGTTCAGTGACACTGGCGTCACACAGTGTGCAGTACACTGGCGTCAAACAATGTTAAGTGACTCACTGGCGTCACACAAAGTTAAGTGACTCACTGGCCTCACACAATGTTAAATGACTCACTGGCGTCACACAATGTTCAGAGAGTCACTGACGTCACAAAATGATCGGTGACTAATTGGCGTCTAACAATGATCAGTGACTCACTGACGTCAAACAATGATCATTGACTCACTGGCGTCACACAATGTTCAGTGACACTCGCGTCCCAGATTGATCAGTGACTCACTGACGTCACACAATGATCACTGACTCTCTGGCGTCACACAATGTTCAGTGACACTGGCGTCACGCAATAATAAGTGACATTGACGTCATGCAATGATCAGTGACTCACTGGCGTCACAAAATGTTCAGAGACTCACTGGCGTCACACAATGTTCAGTGACTCACTGGCGTCACACAGTGTTTAGTGACACTGGCGTCAAACAATGTTAAGTGACACTTGCGTCACGCAATGATCAGTGATTCACTGGCGTCACACAATGTTCAGTGACTCACTGGCGTCACACAATGTTAAGTGAGTCACTGACGTCGCACAATGGACAGTGACTCACTGGCGTCACACAATGTTCAGTGACTCACTGGCGTCACACAATGTTTAGTGACACTGGCGTCATACAATGTTAAGTGACACTTGCGTCACGCAATGATCCGTTACTCACTGGCGTCACAGAAAGTTCAGTGACTCACTGGCGTCACACAATGTTAAGTGAGTCACTGACGTCGCACAATGGACAGTGACTCACTGGCGTCACAAAATGTTCAGTGACACTGGTGTCACACAATGTTCAGTGACTCACTGGCGTCACAAAATGGACAGTGACACTGACGTCGCACAATGATCAGTGACTCACTGGTTTCACACAATGCTCAGTGACTCGCTGGCGTCACACAGTGTGCAGTACACTAGCGTCAAACAATGTTAAGTGACTCACTGGCGTCACACAAAGTTAAGTGACTCATTGGCGTCACACAACGTTAAATGACTCATTGGCGTCACACAATGTTCAGTGACTCACTGGCGTCACACAATGTTCAGTGACTCACTGACGTCGCACAATGGACATTGACTCGCTGGCGTCACACAATGTTCAGAGAGTCACTGAGGTCACACAATGATCAGTGACTCACTGACGTCACACAATGATCGGTGACTAATTGGCGTCACACAATGATCAGTGACTCACTGGTTTCACACAATGTTCAGTGACTCGCTGACGTCACACAATGATCAGTGACTCATTGACGTCAAACAATGATCAGTGACTCACTGGCGTCACACAATATGCAGTGACTCACTGGTTTCACACAATGTTCAGTGACACTGGCGTCACACAGTGTGCAGTACACTGGCGTCAAACAATGTTAAGTGACTCACTGGCGTCACACAAAGTTAAGTGACTCACTGGCCTCACACAATGTTAAATGACTCACTGGCGTCACACAATGTTCAGAGAGTCACTGACGTCACAAAATGATCGGTGACTAATTGGCGTCTAACAATGATCAGTGACTCACTGACGTCAAACAATGATCATTGACTCACTGGCGTCACACAATGTTCAGTGACACTCGCGTCCCAGATTGATCAGTGACTCACTGACGTCACACAATGATCACTGACTCTCTGGCGTCACACAATGTTCAGTGACACTGGCGTCACGCAATAATAAGTGACATTGACGTCATGCAATGATCAGTGACTCACTGGCGTCACAAAATGTTCAGAGACTCACTGGCGTCACACAATGTTCAGTGACTCACTGGCGTCACACAGTGTTTAGTGACACTGGCGTCAAACAATGTTAAGTGACACTTGCGTCACGCAATGATCAGTGATTCACTGGCGTCACACAATGTTCAGTGACTCACTGGCGTCACACAATGTTAAGTGAGTCACTGACGTCGCACAATGGACAGTGACTCACTGGCGTCACACAATGTTCAGTGACTCACTGGCGTCACACAATGTTTAGTGACACTGGCGTCATACAATGTTAAGTGACACTTGCGTCACGCAATGATCCGTTACTCACTGGCGTCACAGAAAGTTCAGTGACTCACTGGCGTCACACAATGTTAAGTGAGTCACTGACGTCGCACAATGGACAGTGACTCACTGGCGTCACAAAATGTTCAGTGACACTGGTGTCACACAATGTTCAGTGACTCACTGGCGTCACAAAATGGACAGTGACACTGACGTCGCACAATGATCAGTGACTCACTGGTTTCACACAATGCTCAGTGACTCGCTGGCGTCACACAGTGTGCAGTACACTAGCGTCAAACAATGTTAAGTGACTCACTGGCGTCACACAAAGTTAAGTGACTCATTGGCGTCACACAACGTTAAATGACTCATTGGCGTCACACAATGTTCAGTGACTCACTGGCGTCACACAATGTTCAGTGACTCACTGACGTCGCACAATGGACATTGACTCGCTGGCGTCACACAATGTTCAGAGAGTCACTGAGGTCACACAATGATCAGTGACTCACTGACGTCACACAATGATCGGTGACTAATTGGCGTCAAACAATGATCAGCGACTTACTGGCGTCAAACAATGATCAGTGACTCTCTGGCGTCACACAATGTTCAGTGACACTGGCGTCAAACAATGATCAGTGACTCACTGGCGTCAAATAATGATCAGTGACTCACTGACGTCACACAATGATCAGTGACTCTCTGGCGTCACACAAAGTTCAGTGACACTGGCGTCACGCAATGTAAAGTGACATTGGAGTCACGCAATGATCAGTGACTCACTGGCGTCACACAATGTTAAGAGACTCAATGGCGTCACACAATGTTCAGTGACTCACTGGCGTCACACAATGTTTAATGACGATCAGTGACTCACTGGCGACACACAATGTTTAGTGACACTGGCGTCACACAATGTTAATTGACTCACTGACGTCGCACAATGGACAGTGACTCACTGGCGTCACACAATGTTGAGTGACTCACTGGCGTCAAACAATGTTCAGTGACTCACTGACGTAGCACAATGGACATTGACTCGTGTTCGGCTTGGGTCTCGAGACGACCGGACGTGTTTTGACGGAGCTCTGCATATGGTGCAGTCCCTATGGATATATTTTGCTTCACCGGCGGTGAAAAAGACAACTGACTTCCATGATCTCAAGCAGAAGGTAAAGCCCAACTACTCTACTAATTTTATAGGGTACAGCTATGAACTCCTCTCCAACATACCCCACACAAACCCCTGAAACTATTGACTTTGATATCCTCAGAGACCTTGGGGACATTTTAGGAGAAAGTGACAGGCAATCATGTGAGACTTCTCTCAAAAGCATATACAAGAATGATGAAAAACTGTTGAATGATGTGCGACACTCACTGTATGATATAGCTAAGGCAGAATGCAGTGATTTCCCAGATGGAGTACTGATAAAGAGAGTGAATCGTGGAGGAAGATCTAAAAGTATCTCAGACAAATATGCTGCAGACATATATCTCCTTTTTAAGTACATTAAAGGAGCAGTGCCACCCCATGTTATTCAAACTGATGTATTAAGCCGTCAAAGAGCACGCTATACAGATATTGGCGGATGTGACAATGTATATGATGTGAGTCAGGTGCTAGACCCTGAAAATATGACAAGCAAATCCAAAATAAATGATTTTGTGCCTGAAGTGTTTAACAAACTAAAAGCCATTCATGAAGAAATGAAGGAAAAACTGGATTTTGTATGCAATAAACTTTGTGATTTCCAGGACAAATATGAATTGGATATGAGAAAAATGATTGATGCATATGAAGACAAGAACAATCAACTTCAGCATTATGTCACCGAGACAAAGCGTTTGCAACTGACTGAAGAAAGATTGAAGAGAGATGTTTGTTCCTTGAAAAGTGACTTGGATAACAAGAGTAAAGAAATTATGCATCTTAAAGACCAGATTTGTACAACGATTTCGACTATTGACAAACGAGCTTGCAAAATAGACGGCAAAATTGACTTGATGAATACACGAAACAAACTCATGTATTCTGAGGCAGTTAAGATACCAAGCCCACAAGCTCGAGATGAAGCAAGCCCAGAGCCCAATACCCAAGCTTTTCCACCACTGTCCAACAGAGAAGATGTAAGCCTGTCTATCACCATTGAACCCCAAGACGAGCAGAACAATAGCTCCTGGGGTCATGACAGTGACCTTGGAAGACAAGAAACTATTCACTCACGAAAGGTTAACTTTAACCAACAGTGGAAACGTGTATTTTCTGGGGCCTCACGTTTCAACTCAAAGAGACTAGTGTTGTCCTACATAAAAGCTGATCAACCATTTGAAATCGTCAGGGACGCCATCATCGACTACGCTAAAGACCGAGGAGTGGCAATTAGTAAACTGTCACTTCTGAAGCACTGGAAGACATATAACCCAACGTACACCATACGAATCCATGTTCCTAACCAGGGTGCCAAGGTCATGCTTGAAGACGATACATTCTGGGCAGAGAATGTCAACTGTAGAGAGTGGGTTCCCAGCAAAAGATGGTATGTACACAATGATGATGAACAGTCAAGATCTTAAACATGACAAGTAAATCAAGATCCCGACTATTTGCGACCTATCTCTTGTTTCTTATGATCAGACTTGCTACATGGAATGTGCGTGGCGTTATGCATGCTGCTACTGAACTTGCTGATAAACTTGAAAGTTGTGATATAATGTTCATTTCTGAACACTGGCTAAACAGACAAAACGAATCCTACTTAAATGGGATCCATGATGAATTTGATGTGTATTCCAAATGTGACAAATCAGAACTACCAAGACCTAGAGGCTCAGGAGGCGTAGCAATATTTGTTCGTAAATGGGACTGTTGTGTCTCGTCTGTGATAAACACTCCAGATGATGATCGAACGATCAGTATCAAATTGACTATGAACAATGTTCCTGTTTTTATTATAGGAACATATCTTCCATCTAGTAATGTGCTGGACAGTGTTTATTGTGAAGCGCTTGACTATGTCATACAATTATATGATGTGTATTCACAACATGGACAGACTATCATACTTGGTGACTTTAACACAGACCTGCGCACTCCTGATAAACTGCGTTCCAAGTACTTAAGCAGAGTATTGAATGAGAGATCTCTGTACTCTGTGATCCCCATCGATGACGTCACTAGATATACATATTTCACCAAAAGTGGAAATATTAAGACTATGCTAGATTACATTTTTGTAAATGTTGATTTTACACCTAATGTTGTCGGATTTGTCATTGATACAAATGTATCTTACTCTGTATCAGATCATTTGCCTATTCTTGTCTGTCTAACTATAACAACACCGATTAGCCAAAATGGAGGTGATAAACTTAACTGGCGCAAAGCAACTGAGATGGACCTAATGCTTTATCGTTATGAAACTGAAAACTGGCTTCGTGATACTGTTTTTGCAATTTCAGACTACCAGACACCAGTAGACTTTATTCAATATTACAATGAATACATCACCTCAGCCCTTCAAAATGCAGCAATAATGTACATTCCTTCATCAAAATTCCAACCTAGGCTGAAACCGTACTGGAAAAAGGATAATCTTAAATCATTACACAATAGTATGCGCAAATGCCGTAAAGAATGGAAGGAAAATGGTAAAACTCGCGATAAAAGCAACATCTTTTTTGCTAGATACAAAGAAGCCAAACGGTTATTTAGAAAACAGCATCGGATCTCAAAACAAAAGCTGATAGATGATAGATACAAAGAAGCTTATGAAGCTGCTGAGGTTGATGTTCATGAATACTTCAGGGTAGCTAAACGTTATCGTAAAAACAAAGGTCATACTCAAAAACTTGTCTATTCAGATAAATCATCTAATGACCCGAAGGATATATGTGATATGTTTGGTGAATATTACAGAAATCTAGCTGCCCCGGATACTGATCTGAAACATGATGTTCTATTTTCCTCTTACGTCAAGCAACGTGTTAATGACCTTGAAAATGAGGTATTAGATAGCACTGATTTTTATGACAATAATGTTGTGGCTATAGCATCTCCCCTTTCAAAACCCTTCACTGCTGAAGAATTGATGGATACTGTCAAATCTCTTAAAACAGGTAAATCACCAGGGCATGACGGAATCTCAAACGAGCATATTAAAAAAGCAGGTAGATCTATTCATCACCATCTCATGGTTTTATTCAATGCAATTGTGCACTATGAATATATACCATGTGAGTACAACATAGGTCAAATCCTCCCAATCCATAAAGGTCATGGTAAAAGCAAGTCGGATCCTGCTAATTACAGGGGAATAACTATGACATCTGCCTTTGGTAAACTTTTGGAAAGGCTCATACTCAATTTCCCACATCTTCTCCAATTTGGCTTTCGCAAGAATGCAGGTGCAGACACTGCGGCCCTCACACTATTAGAAGCAATAGCATATTACAATGAAAGAAGTTCTCCAGTCTACTGTGCATTTCTAGATAATGAAAAAGCCTTCGACAGGGTATGGCTAGATGGCCTTTTTCTAAAACTTTATGACCTTGGTATCACGGGTAAAACATGGCGAATACTACGTAGGTCTTATATGTCTATGTACTCCTATGTCAGCTTTGCAGGCTTTAGATCAGACTTGTTTCATGTACGCCAAGGAGTTGGTCAAGGCAGAGTTATATCTGCTTGGCTCTTTACATTATATATAAATGATCTGTTATGCGAGCTGGAACGCTCTAAGCAAGGACTAAATCTGCCGTGGGCACATACTCCAGGCCAGCTCTTGGCAGATGATACAACACTGTTTAGTAGCTCACCAACAGGCCTTCAAGATCTTCTCAATGTTGTAAATCAGTATGCATATAAATGGCAGCTTAAATACAATGTCACGAAAAGCGCTGTTCTAATATTTGATGTGCAGCGTAAATTTATCTGCTCTCAATCACTGTACTTGGGCAGTATGTGTGTTCCACTTCAGCAATCTATAATATATGCAGGTGTCAGGATTAGCTCTGATAAGTCTTCCTTAGAACGAACACAATTAGCTTGTGAAAAGTTAAAAATGTTAATAAATAGTAATAACGATACTGGACTAAAGTTTGGAGGCATGAATCCAATCCCAGCAAAAAGGATCTGGGAACGAGTGATACTCCCATGCGGACTCTATGGATGTAATGTCTGGGGGCTATTAACCCTCAAAGAATACGATATGCTGGAAGTTATTCAACGTTATTTCAGTAGAAAAATACAGGGCCTTCCAAAATGTACATCAGGTACTGTTGCTGTGGACAACATGGGCTTGATATCTCTCCAATCCTATATTGACAAACAGTCACTGTTACTACTTGGAAAATTATGCCGATCCAGTTACAGCTATGTCTTTAAAAAGGTATTCATTACTCGCATTGGGCAGTTTAGATACGAAATAGCGTTGGATAACTTCAAAAAACGATGTGCTTTGTCACCTGTATATAACATGCTCAGACTTGTCAAAAAATACAATCTTAATGCAGAAATAGAAGATTATCTAATTAAATGTAGCTTCCCAAGTAAAAAGGCATGGTCTGATATTGTTAAGGAAAGGATTATTTCTGCAGACCAGGAAGCTGTATGCTCTAAGCTGCTATCTAGACTTAACTTAAATAGATATGTTTCGCTACGTAATGATAAAGAACACAGACTCTGGCTACTTGCACTTGAACGTCCTGAACAGTTCCCAAACCTGTCTCATCTTGTACGGCTGGGATGCATAAATATAGAATCCAGGGAATGTCGATGTGGAATTGTAGCTCATGATATTATTAAGCATGTCTTTTTGTATTGTACATTGAATATGAATGACAGAAATGAACTATTTGAAATCATTTGTGATGTGATAGATGTCTCTACATTTGCAAGACTATGTTGTGAGGACGATGATATAATCCTGTCTGTACTATTTGGCGGTATGCCTGTGTGTGTTAGCTCTTTATCTCAAAGTCTATGGGGTGACCTTATGGTTATTGTATCAAGATATTGTAGGAAATGGCTGTATCTGTTACAAAACAGTTATAAGAATACTTGATTGTCATGCATTTTGTAGTTATCATTTCTAATAATATTGTTCAACTGTACTACTGTACAGCTCTGTAATTATACATAATACCATATATGATATGTATCTTCAATATCTGGAGGAAATAAAGAATATCTGTAGTAGGCACGCAACTCTGGCTCACAAATAGCGGCGCCTTTAGTTTCCCTGTGCCCTTCGTCATCCCACGATGATTTTATGGTAATTGCTGTTAAACAATAGCTGCCCGGTTAATTTCATAGTTAGGACAGACATTGTGTTAAAACCTTCATACTAGTCGTACAACTCATCATACAAGAGCCGTCATATAGCTGGAATATTGCGGAGTGCGGCGTGACATAACAAACAAACAAACAAACAAACAAACATCACAATAGAGGGGCGTTCGGGTAGCCTGGTGGTAAAAGCGTTCCATCGTCACGCCGAAGACCCGGGTTCGATCCCGACATGGGTACAATGTGTGAAGCCCATTTCTGGTGTCCCCCGCCGTGATATTGCTGGAATATTGCTAAAAGCGGCGTAAAACCAAACTCACTCACTCATCATACTAGACGTGCATTCTGTCATACTATACTACATCTCGTCATACCAGTCGTAGATCTCGTCACACTATACTAAATATCGTCATACTAGTCGTACATTACGTCATACTATACTTCATATTGTCATACTAGTCGTACATTACGTCATACTAGACGACATATCGTCCTACTAGTCGTATATAACGCCATACTATACTATATATCGTCATACTAGTCGTATGTTACGTCATAATATGCTAAATATCGTCATACTAGTCATACATCTCGTCATACTATGCTACATATCGTCATACTAATCGCACAAGTCGTCCTACTCTTACATCTCGTCCTACTAGTCTTGCATCACATCATACTACTCGTAGTAGCACATATCAGAGCTACATCTACATAATAGCGGCGCCTTTAGTTTCCCTGTGCCCTTCGTCATCCCACGACCATCAGCGTTATGTAACACATAAAAATATGGTAGTAGCTGTTAAGCAATAGCTGCCCGGTTAATTTCATAGTTAGGACAGAGATTGTGTTAAAATCTGAGAGGTATTTTTTCTGCTGCGGAGGACATTTTACTCCACCGAAAGGGACGCTTCTACGCCAGCTGGACCCCAAAAATCTGGTATCGTTTTCAGAAGAGTCGGATGGACTTGGTTTTGATTTAAACGCATTTGATTCACAAGGATAATGATAAGTTGTTCCAACTTAGGTCCCCCTTTCCAAAATATTTACATCATTATCGATATAGCACAATTTAGATATGTACAAAAGACAGAGAGTATACACAATGAGAGAAGAAGAAAGAAAACAGGGTCTTACATTAACTTCAATCTATTAGTGTGGCTGATACATCACTGAGTGAAACGACAATGGCGGGCGTGGTAACTGTGACGGGAGTTCCCATTAAACAATATTGATATATCAGGGACTGGTTTTGTTTTCACAAACTTCCATTACACTATTAAACATTTTCCCCCTTGAGGTTTCATAATATTAGCAATCTCTATAATTGAAACAAGCGTTTTCACCCGGAGACTCAAAGACACAGTTAAGACTGTCCATCAGACCAATTCAAAATAAGTCATAATTAACTGACTACAAGCAAAATATTGCACTTCTTAAACCGTCAGAACAGTCAGATATAGAACATATAGTTTGTATTTGGTTTAAACGAGCTTAGAGTTCTGGAGTCTCTAATTGATAGGGGCATATCTTCCCATACTTTTACATAAGGTTGCCTATATAAATGTGTTCTGCTGAATGGAATTGATATAGCTTGTACATTTCGTAACTTGTTCACAAATATTGCACCGAAAGAATTTGTTAAAAGTTCACACATGTAGGCAGTGACTATATCAGTGTTAATTTGATAAAACAAACACAGCTTGCGATACTTTCCTATTTCTGCAAGTGTATATGCTCCGCATGATTGGCGCCAGTGTGCTGTCTTCGATAGGTTGTTAATTATCTGAAGAGATCCATTAGTGCGATTTTATGATGATGGAAGATGAATACGCAAACCAGTGAAAATGTGGCATGATTGTGTTACACAGACCGTGAAGACACATTCAGATCCACAAACATAAACGATGTCACAAAAATGAAGAATCGCTTATGCTGCTCATTGCTGACTCGTCTTTAACAGGAGATAATTATTAAGTGAACTTTGCACAATCGATTAAATCCGGCAGGATTAAGAGGATGTAGCCACGTGACTGGCATCACTGAGACTGCTGATATTTAATGGTGACGCAGCGTCAGGCAGTTACGTCACCGGCTTCACACAATGTTCAGTGACACTGGCGTCACACAATGTTCAGTGAGACACTGGCGTCACACAATGTTCAGTGACACTGGCATCACACAATGTTCAGTGACACTGGCGTCACACAATGTTCAGTGACTCACTGGCGTCACACAATGTTCAGTGACTCACTGGCGTCACACAATGGACAGTGACACTGACGTCGCACAATGATCAGTGACTCACTGGTTTCACACAATGTTCAGTGACACTGGCGTCACACAGTGTGCAGTACACTGGCGTCAAACAATGTTAAGTGACTCACTGGCGTCACATAAAGTTAAGTGACTCACTGGCGTCACACAATGTTAAGTGACTCACTGGCGTCACACAATTTTCAGTGACTCACTGGCGTCACACAATGTTCAGTGACTCACTGACGTCGCACAATGGACAGGGACTCGCTGGCGTCACACAATGTTCAGAGAGTCACTGACGTCACACAATGTTCAGTGACTGACTGGCGTCACACAATGGACAATGACACTTGCGTCACGCAATGATCAGAGACTCACTGGCGTCACAGAATGTTCAGTGACACACTGACGTCGCACAATGGACAGTGACTCACTGGCGTCACACAATGTTCAGTGACTCGCTGACGTCACACAATGATCGGTGACTCACTGGCGTCACACAATGTTCAGAGAGTCACTGGCGTCACACAATGATACATGACTCTCTGACGTCACACAATCTTCAGTGACTGACTGGCGTCACACAATGTTCAGTGACACTGGCATCACACAATGTTCAGTGACTCACTGGCGTCACACAATGTTCAGTGACTTACTGACGTCGCAAAATGGACATTGACTCGCTGGCGTCACACAATGTTCAGAGAGTCACTGACGTCACACAATGATCAGTGACTCACTGACGTCGCAAAATGGACATTGACTCGCTGGCGTCACTCAATGTTCAGAGAGTCACTGACGTCAAACAATGATCAGTGACTAATTAACGTCAAACAATGATCAGTGACTCACTGGCGTCAAACAATGATCAGTGCCTCACTGGCGTCAAACAATGATCAGTGACTCACTGGCGTCACACAATGTTGAGAGAGTCACTGACGTCACACAATGATCAGTGACTCACTGACGTCACACAATGTTCAGTGACTCGCTGACGTCACACAATGATCAGTGACTCATTGACGTCAAACAATGATCAGTGACTCACTGGCGTCAAACAATGATCAGTGACTCACTGGCGTCACACAATATGCAGTGACTCACTGGTTTCACACAATGTTCAGTGACACTGGCGTCACACAGTGTGCAGTACACTGGCGTCAAACAATGTTAAGTGACTCACTGGCGTCACACAAAGTTAAGTGACTCACTGGCCTCACACAATGTTAAATGACTCACTGGCGTCACCCAATGTTCAGAGAGTCACTGACGTCACAAAATGATCGGTGACTAATTGGCGTCTAACAATGATCAGTGACTCACTGGCGTCAAACAATGATCATTGACTCACTGGCGTCACACAATGTTCAGTGACACTCGCGTCCCAGATTGATCAGTGACTCACTGGCGTCACACAATGATCACTGACTCTCTGGCGTCACACAATGTTCAGTGGCACTGGCGTCACGCAATGATAAGTGACATTGACGTCATGCAATGATCAGTGACTCACTGGCGTCACAAAATGTTCAGAGACTCACTGGCGTCACACAATGTTCAGTGACTCACTGGCGTCACACAGTGTTTAGTGAGACTGGCGTCAAACAATGTTAAGTGACACTTGCGTCACGCAATGATCAGTGATTCATTGGCGTCACACAATGTTCAGTGACTCACTGGCGTCACACAATGTTAAGTGAGTCACTGACGTCGCACAATGGACAGTGACTCACTGGCGTCACACAATGTTCAGTGACTCACTGGCGTCACACAATGTTTAGTGACACTGGCGTCATACAATGTTAAGTGACACTTGCGTCACGCAATGATCCGTTACTCACTGGCGTCACAGAAAGTTCAGTGACTCACTGGCGTCACACAATGTTAAGTGAGTCACTGACGTCGCACAATGGACAGTGACTCACTGGCGTCACAAAATGTTCAGTGACACTGGTGTCACACAATGTTCAGTGACTCACTGGCGTCACACAATAGACAGTGACACTGACGTCGCACAATGATCAGTGACTCACTGGTTTCACACAATGTTCAGTGACTCGCTGGCGTCACACAGTGTGCAGTACACTAGCGTCAAACAATGTTAAGTGACTCACTGGCGTCACACAAAGTTAAGTGACTCATTGGCGTCACACAATGTTAAATGACTCATTGGCGTCACACAATGTTCAGTGACTCACTGGCGTCACACAATGTTCAGTGACTCACTGACGTCGCACAATGGACATTGACTCGCTGGCGTCACACAATGTTCAGAGAGTCTCTGAGGTCACACAATGTTCAGTGACACTGGCGTCAAACAATGATCAGTGACTCACTGGCGTCAAATAATGATCAGTGACTCACTGACGTCACACAATGATCAGTGACTCTCTGGCGCCACACAAAGTTCAGTGACACTGGCGTCACGCAATGTAAAGTGACATTGGAGTCATGCAATGATCAGTGACTCACTGGCGTCACACAATGTTAAGAGACTCAATGGCGTCACACAATGTTCAGTGACTCACTGGCGTCACACAATGTTTAATAACGATCAGTGACTCACTGGCGACACACAATGTTTAGTGACACTGGCGTCACACAATGTTAATTGACTCACTGACGTCGCACAATGGACAGTGACTCACTGGCGTCACACAATGTTGAGTGACTCACTGGCGTCAAACAATGTTCAGTGACTCACTGACGTAGCACAATGGACATTGACTCGCTGGCGTCACATAACGTTCAGAGAGACACTGAGGTCACACAATGATCAGTGACTCACTGACGTCACACAATGTTCAGTGACTCACTGACGTCACACAATGTTCAGTGACTTATTGACGTCAAACAATGATCAGTGACTCACTGGTGTCACACAATGTTCAGAGACTCACTGGCGTCTCACAATGTTCAGTGACTGACTGGCGTCACACAATGGTAAGTGACACTGACGTCGCACAATGTTCAGTGACACTGGCGTCACATAATGATCAGTGATACTGGCGTCACACAGTGTTCAGTGACTATGGCGTCACACAATGTTCCGTGACACTGGCGTCACACACTGTTTAGTGACTCACTGACGTCACACAATGGCCAGTGACTCTGTGACGTCACACAATGTTCAGTGACTCAATGACGTCGGACAATGTTGAGTGACTCACTGGCATCACACAATTGACAGTAACTCACTGGCGTCACGGAATGTTTAGTGACGACGCACAATGTTCAGTGACTCACTGGCGTCACACAATGATCAGTGAGTCACTGACGTCGCACAATGTTCAGTGACTCACTGGCATCACACAATGAATAGTGACATAATGACGTCACACAATGTTCAGTGACTGTCTGGCGTCACACAATGTTGAGTGACTCACTTGCGTCACCGAATGTTCAGTGACACTGGCGTCACACAATGTTAAGTGACTCTCTGGCGTCACACAATGTTGAGTGACTCACTTGCGTCACCGAATGTTCAGTGACAATGGCGTCACACAAAGGTAAGTGACTCACTGACGTCGCACAATGTTCAGTGACACAAGCGTCACACAATGTCCAGTGACACTGGCGTCACACAATGTTCTGTGAGTGACTGACGTCGCACAATGTTTAGTGACACTGGCGTAACACAATGTTCAGTGAAACTGGCGTCACACAATGATCGGTGACTCACTGGCGTCACACAATATTCAGTGACTCACTGGCGTCAAATAATGATCAGTGACTCACTGACGTCACACAATGATCAGTGACTCTCTGGCGTCACACAAAGTTCAGTGACACTGGCGTCACGCAATGTAAAGTGACATTGGAGTCACGCAATGATCAGTGACTCACTGGCGTCACACAATGTTAAGAGACTCAATGGCGTCACACAATGTTCAGTGACTCACTGGCGTCACACATCGTTTAATGACGATCAGTGACTCACTGGCGTCACACAATGTTTAGTGACACTGGCGTCAAACAATGTTAATTGACTCACTGACGTCGCACAATGGACAGTGACTCACTGGCGTCACACAATGTTGAGTGACTCACTGGCGTCACACAATGTTCAGTGACTCACTGGCTTCACACAATGTTCAGTGACTCACTGACGTCGCAGAATGGACATTGACTCGCTGGCGTCACATAACGTTCAGAGAGACACTGACGTCACACAATGATCAGTGACTCACTGACGTCACACAATGTTCAGTGACTTATTGACGTCAAACAATGATCAGTGACTCACTGGCGTCACACAATGTTCAGAGACTCACTGGCGTCTCACAATGTTCAGTGACTGACTGGCGTCACACAATGGTAAGTGACACTGACGTCGCACAATGTTCAGTGACACTGGCGTCACATAGTGATCAGTGATACTGGCGTCACACAGTGTACAGTTACTATGGCGTCACTCAATGTTCCGTGACACTGGCGTCACACACTGTTTAGTGACTCACTGACGTCACACAATGGCCAGTGACTCTGTGACGTCACACAATGTTCAGTGACTCAATGACGTCGGACAATGTTGAGTGACTCACTGGCGTCACACAATTGACAGTAACTCACTGGCGTCACGGAATGTTTAGTGACGACGCACAATGTTCAGTGACTCACTGGCGTCACACAATGATCAGTGAGTCACTGACGTCGCACAATGTTCAGTGACTCTCTGGCGTCACACAATGTTGAGTGACTCACTTGTGTCACCGAATGTTCAGTGACAATGGCGTCACACAAAGGTAAGTGACTCACTGACGTCGCACAATGTTCAGTGACACAAGCGTCACACAATGTTCAGTGACACTGGCGTCACACAATGTTCTGTGAGTCACTGACGTCGCACAATGTTTAGTGACACTGGCGTAACAGAATGTTCAGTGAAACTGGCGTCACACAATGATCGGTGACTCACTGGCGTCACACAATATTCTTTGACTTACTGGCGTCACACAGTGTTCAGAACACTGGCGTCACACACTGTTAAGTGACTCACTGACGTCAAACAATGTTAAGTGACTCAATGGCGTCGCACAATGTTCCGTGAATAACTGGCGTCATACAATGATCAGTGACTCACTGGCGTCAAACAATGATCAGTGACTCACTGACGTCACGCAATGATCAGTGACACTGGCGTCACACAATGTTAAGTGACACTGGCGTTACGCAATGATCAGTGACTCACTGGCGTCAGACAATGGACAGTGACTCACTGGCGTCATTAAATGTTCAGTGACTCACTGGCGTCACACAAAATTCAGTGACACTAGCGTCACACAATGTACAGTGACACTGTCGTCACACGATGTTCAGTGACTCACTGGCGTCACACAGTGTTTAGTTACACTGGCGTCACACAATGTTCAGTGATTCACTGGCGTCACACAGTGTTCAGTGACTCTCTGACGTCAGACAATGTTCAGTGACTCACTGGCGTCAAACAAATGACTGTGACGTACGGGCGTCAGACAATCATCAGTGACTCACTGACGTCGCACAATGTTCATTGACGCACTTGCATCACACAATGAATAGTGACTTAATGACGTCGCACAATGGACAATGACTCACTGGCGTCACACAATGTTCAGTGATTCCCTGACGTCACATAATGATCAGTGACTCACTGACGTCGCACAATGGAGAATGACTCACTGGGGTCACAAAATGTTCAGTGACTCACTGACGTCACACAATGATCAGTGATTGAGTGAGTTAAAGCTTAACGTCACATCGGCAATATTTCAGCCATATCGTGACGAAACAAAATTTGATATTAACAATATATATTAAGCAGTATAAAATTCTGCCAACGAAGGGCAGTATAAAAACTAGCATATCACAGATTGTCGTAAAACTAGTTTGAGAATATGTTAAAATAGATAACTAACTTAATCATTGGACAACACATTATAAAAACGGGCTATAGTTCGCCACCAACTGAAGGTTGATCACCGCGCTGGGGACCATGGGGACTTACAGTACTTTTGCTACCTGCATGGACCTCAGTCGGATTTACATCATCCCTCCAGTTGTTAGCGACGACTGACATAATTTAGCCAAACATTAAAATAACATATATGCTACGATTAAAAAGTGGAAGAAATAAATATACTTTGAAAGACGTGGTCTTACATACCCTCTCAGGGGGACAATAATTTTACACTACTTTAACCCCCTTTGAGGATATAGCCACTAACAATCTCAGTTATTGATTTAATCAACCGATCATAAAAGTTACTTATTTACAAAACATAACAATCAAAATTTATGAATTAAATCAATTTCTTTTAAAAAAGCAAGAATTAAATGAGAACTTACCTGATAAAAAAGAACCTTGAGTGATGGAACTTTGAAATATTTATCCCTTGTGGTGGAAAAATCAATGCAGTCAAGCAGGATATGCTTGACCGTGATTCTTTCTTCACAAGGGATACAAAATGGAGGATCCTCACCTTTTAACAAATGTTCATGAGTATAACGTGAATGACCAATACGACATCGTCTTAATACAAATCTGGACTGACAGCCCAAGTAGGTGTAACCAGTATTTGGTTTTATTTCATGTAATTAATTGATACCTACTTGGGTGTCCCACTTCTTTTGCATCAGATCACGGATGTAAGATCTAATTATAGGTTCATAATGACTGTATGGTAAAAGAAGTGGTGTCACAGATTTGGTGAGTGCTGCTTTTGCAGCAGCATCAGCCATTGTGTTACCAGTGATACCAACATGGCTTGGTAACCAACAAAAGACGATGTCATATTGGCCAGTCCAAGATCATTAAATAACTCAAGAATTTCAATTAAAAATGGATGTTTACATGACATATTTTTAATAGCCTGAAGGCACGAAAGTGAATCTGAAAAAATAATGAATTCTTTATATTTGGATTTGTTCTTGGTATATTTTAGGGCTGTTAAAATGGCGTGTGCTTCTGTTGTGAATATGGAACTGTTCTCGGGTAATCGTGAAGATACTGTTCTGGATCCATTGACAGTGGCACTAGCAACTGCGCCACCATCCTTGGATCCATCTGTACATATAGATTTATAAGTGTCATAATTGTTTCGTAATTGATTGTATTCTTGTTTATAAATTAGTGGGTTTGTATCAGATTTCTTAAGTCAAGTTAATGTGAGATCTACAGTTGGTCTGACCATTTGCCAAGAAGGCGATGAAAAAAGTTGTGTGGGAGCTATATCTTGAAAGTTAATCTTCGGAGCAGAAACGACTGATTTCATTCTTATTCCAAGTGGTGGAACAAGAGATGTTTTCTTATTGTAAACATCTTCGTAAAGAGGATTAAATACGCAATTAAACCTGGATTTGACTGATTAGAATATAATTTCGTGATGTACTGCAAATATAGTTTCAGACGGCGTTGTTTAAGAGAAGGCTTATCCGCTTCAACAGACCGACTTGGAATAGGAGAAGTGCGAAAGGCTCCAAGGCAATGCCTCAGTCCTTGGTGATGGATAGTATCAAGTTTTTTTAAATTACTTTTACAGGCTCCACCATAGACGATGGAGCCATAATCAAGTTTTGAACGGATCAGTGACCTGTATAAGTGTAGGAGGGTTGTCTGATCCCCTCCCCACTTGGAATTAGATACAACTTTCAACAAATCGAGTCCTTTCAGGCTATCAAAGATGAGTCCCAAGAATGTGGCCTCTTTTACACCTTTGATAGGGGTGCCATTCAAAAATATTTCAGGGTCTTTATGCGGCTTATATTTCCTGCAGAAGTGTATACAGTTAGTTTAAGACTTAGAAAATTTGAACCCGTTTTCGAGAGACCACTTGTGAATTATATTGAGACAGATTTGTAACTGCCTCTCTATGGTATGCATATTTTTACCACGACAAGATACATTCAAATCATCCACGAACAGTGATCCATCCACTGAATCACTTAAAACCGTGGACAGACTATTTATTTTGATACTAAACAAGGTAACAGACAAAATATGGCCGTAATCGCGTTTGAGACGTATTAATGGGTCCTGCTTCCTGCATCATAGCACAGAATTGCCAACTTGGTAGGGACAGCGGTGGTATCACCAAAACATGTCATTCGTCTTGATTGTCGTTTCACAGATCTTCGTTATTGTGATGAAGTTCAGAGGCCTGCAGCCGAAATGTTTGCACGAAGGAAAGTCGCCAGTATAAGTAAACACAGATCTCAAGTGGTAATTTGTTTTATGAATGGGAACATCAGTTGAATTCCTTGACCACGTCGATTGTACCAACACTGACGTCAATGAGGAGTCCAAAACGTGAACTTGCGTTTTGGTTGACACATTCGGCAGCATTCCGGATATATACCAGCGATTTGTAAATAATCATGCCTGGACGCGACAATCCATTGAGAAACGATCTATCCGTCGAGATACGATCTAGCCGGACCTCCCGATCCATGTGGGATCCAGGCGCTCGGCATTAAAGGGAAAAAACAAGCAATTGGGAAAATTAGCAAAAATACTGTTTTGATTGATTATTGTTGTTTAACGCCGCCCTATTCCAGATATACTACAATGATCTGTAAACAATCATGTCTGGGCCCGGCAAACCAGTGATGGATATTGTGAGCATCGATCCCCGCCGTCGGGGTACGATGACACGCAATCAACCAAGTGAACGAGCCTGACCACCCTCTCCATTCAGGATACAGAATATGTTGCTGGTGGACAATTCTGACGTGGAATCCCCAAATCAAAGAGTCCCGAGAACATTTATGGATTATAACACACCATCAACATGCCAACATTAAAGGTCACACCAATAAGACACTGGTCAACATTTGGCATAACGAAGATCGCCATTCTCAAAATACATGCAACAGTCAAACGGAAAATATATATAAGTTGCATAATCCAATATGGCCACCAATTGTCAATATATCTTCCATATTTAGATGAGGTTCAATCTATTGGTGAAAAAACCACCATGTTTCCTTTTGCAAAATGGCCACACTATGTTTTTAGAAAGATACTCATGACAGGGACTGAACGTTTTCGAAACTTGACAAATCTAAAATATTCAAGATGGCCCTCCAAGAGATTAATGGATAGACGTATAGCATCAATACACTGTTGGTGTCTGATGACGTCTTACACACTAATGTCTATGGTTCCATGACGTAACATTTCCTATTTACATTCAATTCCACAACTTTTAACTTATTCAAACTTTACCCAATATTTTTTTTTATCAGAGCTACATCACGCAAGGCCTTAATGAATAAATAACCTATCCAAAAATATAACTTCATACTTGATAGAACTGTGGTAAATTTGGGTTTCAAACTGAAACGTCTTATCCAATAAAACATCTGACCTTCCTGCAAAAAGACCCTAAACGGATAAGATTCAAAATTTGTATTGACGATTAAAACATCAAATGAAATTTCATATCTCACTTACTTGCCAACTATCCCTGCACACAACAACACCAAACGGAAGAAGATCGACATCGCTCCACACAGAATGTTACAGCGACTTAAGCCAGCGCAATACTGACTTGTGCCAGGCACTGTGTTCCAGAGATATACCAATAGATGCATGTATTGATTTTCTCGTGACAGTTAGCAAGCAGACTCTTTTCTTTAGTTTAGTGTGTTGCGTAACTCACACGTCCGCTATAATCCATATGGGTAATATATTTAATGAAACGTTAAGCCTAGTTTCAACTTACCTCACATGACAAAATAATTATCTTCAGTGGCACGGTTCGTCACACAGGTTAACATTGTTTAGCTGTTGCTGGTTCTTTTTAACATAGATACTTCAATAAACTCAACGAAACCTTTTCCATAACCATTGAATTATCTGCTCAAAGCAGCCCATTGTTCACTTGAGACTATATCATTAATAATACAAATATGATACTTACATTTAGTTTCCATCGACCAAACCGACATTGTACAAGGGTTGTATTTCGTTTACAACAACTTATGACATGCAACATATAACATGCCTTGGCATGTGTTCACATGCTTATTGATGCATAATGCAATATGTTAAAAAAAACAACCGAAAACTATAATACGACACATATCATGTCAATACTACTGTGACCCTCTTGAAAAAACCCGTTCGGATTCCTGGTTTTAACAGGTCCTAGCAACCTATGTTGGTCGTAAGAGGCGACCAATAGAAACGGCGGTCACACTGGGTGACTTGGTTGATTCTTAGTACCCTGGCGGCGTGGATTGATGCCCACAATGTCAGTAACTGGATTGTCTGATCTAGACCTGATCATAATCAGCTCACCGTCAAACAGCTTAAGTAGAGCTGAGTGCGGCGTGTAACAATAACAGACTTAACCTAAGCGATATCGATGTTGCTTCACAATTTACACTCAAGTTGGGTATTGAACCTGTGTCCTCTAACATACAGGAACAGTCTACTTTTCCATTTTCAGCTATGGTAGTGCGTGCAGCAGCGGCAAGACGTACCTGTCGGGACTTCAATGGACAAGCACCACAGTCAGTGACATTAGACTTTGTCAGAGGAGTTCATACAATAAAATGATTGAGAGGCCCATAAAGTCCTGACAAGATGCCATTGAGTTTGTGTTATATTCAGCGACGTAGAAACAGGGTCCAGGTGGACAGAACCGATTGTTATATAAAAAACTTACTAACTAAAGTTTAAAGTTTATAACTAAAACTTAATCAAACTGAAATAATTATTATTTACTGGCTTATGTCATTAGGTACGAATGATGTGCTCGGGTTGTCAGGGTCGCTGACATGGTTGATTCATGTTAACGTATCACAATTGCTTAAATCGATGCTCCTGATTTCAATCTTTTGATAATTGACAGTATGTCATTGACCATGGAATACCAACTGGATGCACTCACTGCAGGGATTGTTTTGAATATAACTACAGGAGACATCGTGTAATGCAAGCACACACATTTAAATTATGATCTCGGATACATACTAACTCATACATCCACGCATTAAGCAGTTCCTTGGGGCTGTGTACAATAAATATTTTGTGATTACTTTTATCATGTCAACATTATTTTCAAGCTGCACACTGTGGAGATGGCCAACACATATGCACTGTGACATCACTACAGGGAATTGCCTCACAGTGCATTTTAAAGGATATTTTGGCCTGCAGTTCAAAGTACTTGCAATTGGTTGCAAACACAAAGCTTGTATGTCCACATGACATTGAGAACAGCACTGAAAATTGTGTGCACGGATTTCAAGACACAAGTGCAAAACACTAGGTGTCAATCCTGGGGATAAATGCACATGTCAACCCGGATGTCATGGAGTGTTTTGACGAATGGGCTCCACCTGTGTGTCTGGACTTTGTGTCCCATCCTGTCAGAAGGGCTCAACGGGTTAACAATGTGAGCTTTCATGTGAGTTCTGTTTGGTGAGTGAGTGAGTGAGTGAGTGGATGAGTGAGGTTTAACGCCGCTTTTAGCAATATTCCGGCAATATCACGGCGGGGGACACCAGAAATTGGCTTCACACATTGTACCCACGTCGGGAATCGAGAGTACGCTGTTCGCTTTTGTATTGCCCTCCTTCTTCTGATCTTTGACAGTCTTATCTTCAAAATCAGCATGACCAGCTGCAAAAGCCCTGCATGATCAGAACGGAGACAACCCGGTATGGGAGAAGTGCAAATACTAATCATAACAGGAAAACCATCGAGCAAATTATTTCTGACACCAACCTATGTATTTTTAATGATGGTTCTACAACATATTTACTTCCAGCTACTGGGACGTATTCTGTCCTCGATCAGTCACTCACAGACTCAAACTTGTATAATGAATTTGGTTGGTACATGATGACATCTGTGGGAGTGATCACATCCCAACCATTCTTAAAACTTTTGACCCCACTGATGATCCACCTTCATCGAGGTGGAACTTTACCACAGCAAATTGGTCATTATATGAGAAACTATGTATTGACATCTTAAAACATGACCTTTTCGGGAATATTCCAGGTCCGATTCAGCTATTTTCGGACTTACTCAATGACATTGCTGACCAAACAAGTTCTTTTGCGAATCCTCATATTTGTAAACCACGGTTCACTACTGAATGCAAGCAGGCCAGAAAGTGTAGGTAGAGAGCAGAAAAAGTATTTTCACAGACACCCTACAGTCCATAATTTAAATAAGGTTAAAATACAAATGGCAAGGCTCGACGTGCTTATAAACAAAATAAGCGTCAATTGTGGAGGAACTATGTCTCCAAAATAAATTCCCGTTAATTCTAAGGTGTGGGACATGATTCAGAAAATACAAGGTACCAAATCTTCTTTTCACCATCTTAAGGACGGTGATAAATTATCAACGGACAAAATAGACATCGCCAATAAACTTGGTGAAACACTTGCCAAACATTTTTCATCATTTAATCATGTCCCTAAATTTCAAACAACAGGGACAAAAATATATTTTAAGTCTGACAATGGTGAAGACTATAATGAAGTCTTTTTGTTACATGAACTACAAACTGCCCTTAGGCAAGCTCGTTATACAGCAACAGGAGCTGATAATATCCACTACCAGCTATTGAAGCATTCACCTGAATCATGTCTCGTTATCCTTTTAGATATATTTCAAATATGGACATAGGGGACTTTTCCACCTTCTTGGCATAATGCCATTGTGGTACCGATACCAGAGCCTAGGAGAATTCATACAGATCCCTCTAATAACCGCCCTATATCTTTAACCAGTTGTGTCTGTAAAACAATGAAACGAATGGTAAATAACAGAAAAGTATAGTATTTGAAAGTCAACAATCTTATCACAAATATTTAATGTGGTTTCCGGAAAAATAGAGGTACTATTGATCACTTAGTACGTTCAGAATCCTTTGTTAAAAGTGCTATAGTAAATAAACAACACGTAGTATCAATATCATTTGATCTCGAGAAAGCATACGATACTACCTGGAAGCACGGCACTTTGAAGGATATACATGTACATGATTTTGGTTTGGGAGGTCGTTTGCCTCATTTAATATATCACAGTTTTTAACTGATAGGCAATTTCAAGTCCGAGTTGTTTCAACTATGCCTGACTATTACATTCAGGATCAGGGGGTCCCATCAGGCAGTATTTTATCTGTCACACTATTTAGTATCAAGATAAATAGTCTTTCAAAAGTTTTAAGCGATTCAGTAGATGGTTCGCTGTTTATAGATGATTTTAATATTTCTTGTCGGGGAAAGCACATGAATGAAATTTAGAGACAACTGCAATTGAGGTCTGAATGAAATACATAAATGGTCGCTTGCCAGTGGCTTTATTTTTTCCAAAGATAAATCTAACTGTATTCATTTCTGCAGAAAATATAAACCGCATAAGGACCCAGAACTGTTTCTATCTGGTACTCCCATCAAAGTAGTTGAGGAGGCCATGTTTCTCGGACTTATTTTTGATCGTCATCTGACATTCCTGCCACATATTAAATATCTGAAAGCAAAATGCCTGAAAGCACTTGCCTTACCGAAAGTCGTATCAAACCCTTCTCCATTTGTACAGATCACTTATTCGCTCAGAACTGTATTAAAGTTTCATCATTTATGGTGGAGCCTGCAAAAGTAATTTATAGAAATTAGATTCCATACATCATCAGGGCTTGAGGCTCTGTCTTGGAGCTTGCCGGACATCTCCTGTTGACAGTTTATGCGTGGAGGCCGATGAATATTCCCACAAGCAAAACTTGATGCAATATATCACTGAATTATACTCAAATCCATCAAACCCAGCATGCAGTTGTGTTTTCTCTCCAATTTATGAAGAAATGTTTCGAACTCAACCCAAACTTGTTCCCTTGTTCCACCTCTTGTGATCAGACTTAAGCCACATACGATATCAGCTAACATAGATCTAAATATTACCGAGCCAAATAAGCTGTTGTCTACCACGCCTTGGCAACTTGTCCAACAAATAACAGATTCATATTCTCAGCCGAAGCCAATGGTATACTGTCAGCACTAGAACATATTCACCATCAAAGTAATGTAAGCGGTTTATCATATTCTCTGTTTCATTGTCATGCCAACAGGCACTAAGAAATATCAACTCGGCTCATCCACTGATTCTTGCTTCTAATAATTTAATACCCAAGCAACTGGCCAATACGACGTTGTCCTTTGTTGGTTGCCCAGCCATATTGGAATCGTTGGCAACACAACGTCTGATGCTGCAGCTAAAGCAGCTCTCAACAAATCTGTGACACAACTTCTTCTTCCATACAGTGACTATAATTAGGTTTAAATAATTGGCATGAAATATAACCAACTATTGGTTACACCTACTTTTGTTGTCAGCCCAGATTTGAATATGTCATAATACGACGATGTCGTATTGGCCATAGCAGGTATACACAAGAACATTTATTGAAAGGTGAGGATCCTCCGATGTGTATCCCTTGTGATGAAAGAATCACGGTCAAGCATGTCCTGTATTGATTTTTCCATCAGAAGGGAGCAATATTTGAAAATTTCATCGTTAAAGGATCTTTTTAACACTATCAACTCTCAATTTAACCATAGTTTTTTAAAAGAAATAGAACTGTGACATATATTTTGATACATGTGTTTTGTAATTTATAAATGATCTTTTAATATTGGAAAAATAAATTGGATAACTAAGATTGTTAATGGCTATTCCTCGAAGGTAGTTGAAGTTGTGTAAAAGGATCGTCCCCTGGAGATAGTACGTAATTCCACGTCAGTCACAGTATATTTATTATTGCCTCGGTTATAATTGCAGAATATGTGTTGTTGTAATTCGGCTAAATTGACAATAATCGCCAAGACTTGAAGCGATAATGTAAATCCTGCTAGGGTTCATGCAGGAAGCTTAAGAACTGTAAGTTCCCATGGTCCCCGGTATGGTGATCTGCCCCCAGTTGCTGGCGATCTATAGCTCTTTGTTTATAATGTACTGTTCTGTCTTGTGATGTATTTGTATGGTTCCATGCTAGTTTTAAATAACAATCTGTGATAAGTCTAGTTATTTTATTGTCCGTTGCTGACAGGTTTTCATAGTTTACATGTATTTATTATATATCATCTTTGAAAGTCACGATATGGCTGAAATACTCACTCATCCCTATCAAAGCTGTAAAGGAGGCCACATTCTTGGGACTTATTTTTGATAACCATTTAACTTTCCCCGTACATATTAAATCCTTAAAAGCTAAATGTATGAAGGCACTCGATTTATTGAAAGTAGTATCTAATTCTAAGCGGGGAGGGGATCAAACAACCCTCTTACACTTTTACAGGTCACTGATTCGTTCAAAACTTGATTATTGCCCCCTCGTCTATGGTGGAGCCTGCAAAAGTATTTTACAAAAAATAGATAATATCCATCATCTGGACCTGAATTTTGCATTGGAGCCTTTAGAACGTCTCCCATTCACAATCTTCTCTTAAACAACGATGTCTAACATTATCTTTACAAAACATCGCTAAATTATGTTATAATCGGTCAAATGCAGTTTTTGAATGCATAAGATCTTTACAATAAGAAATCAACACTCACTCCATCATTCGGAATCATGTCGGCTTCTAATATTTAACTCCAAGATATCGCTCCTACTCAACTTTTTCATCTCCTCCTTGGCAAATGGTAAAGCCAGGTACACCTTACAAAAAGAAAACTAAGGAAATCAGATACTTGCCAAATCATTTACCAACAAGAATACAATCAATTAGGAAACACTTACGACACTTATAAATCTATATTTACAGATGGATTCAAGGATGGTGGCGCAGTTGTATTTGCTAGTGCCACTGTCATTGGATCCAGAACTATATCTTTACGCTTACCTGATAACAGTTCTATATTCAAAGCAGAAGCAAACGCCATTTTTACCTCTATAAATATATCAGTAATCAATCTAAACATAAACAATTCATCTTTTCAGATTATCTTTCATGCCTTCAGGCGATTAAAAATGTTCATGCAAACATCCTCTTTTAATCCAAATTCTTGAATTAATTACTGATCTTGCTACTGGCCAATATGACATCGTCTTTTGTTGGTTACCAAGCCATGTTGGTATCATTGGTAACACAATGGTTGATGGTGCTTCAAAAGCAACACTCAACAAATCTGTGACACCACTTTTATCCCATACACTGATTAAAAACCTGTAATCAGGTCTTACATCTGTGATCTGACCCGTGAATATTCGGGGTAGAATCCTTGCTTGCCGTAAAAGGCGACTATGCTTGCCGTAAGAGGCGACTAAAGGGGTCGGGTGGTCAGGCTTGCTGACTTGATTGATGAATGTCATCGATCCCAATTGTGTGGATAGATGCTCATGATGTCAATCACTGGATTGTCTGGCCCAGACTCGAATATTTACAGACCGCCGTCATATAGCTGGAATATTGCTGATTGCGGCGTTAAACAACAAACAAACAATCAAACAAAGACATCCGTGATCTGATGCAAAAGAAATGGGACACCCAAGTTGGTGTCAATAAATTACATGCAATTAAACCAAATATCGGTTCCGCTTACTTTGGCTGTCAGTCCAGATTTGAAGAGGTCATTATGCGACGATGTCGTATTGGCCACAGCAGACATATCAATGAATATTTATTAAAATGTTAGGATCCTCCGTTTAATATCCCTTTTGATGACAGAATCACAGGCAATCATATCCTGCTTGACTGTATTGATTTTCCCATCACAGGGGATGAATATTTCAGTGTAAAGGACCTTTTCAATGATGTTAATTCTCATTTAATATTATGCTTTTTAAAAGAAACTTGTTCATCAGTTTTGATGTATTTAGTGTATTATTTTATAAATTGGTAGTGCCTATTTATAACTTAGATTGTTAGTGGCTGTACCCTCTAGGGGGGTTGAAGTAGCGTACAATTATTGTCCCCCTAAGAGAGTATGTGAGTCCCACATCATTCGAAGTATTTTTATGCACGCCAGACTTTTAAACGTAGTATTTTCGTTATTTTATTCTTAGACTTAAGTGGTAAACTATCGCCAGTAACTGAAGGGATGATATAAATCACGCAGGGGTCCATGCAGGAAGGAAAGGCAGTGTAAGTCCCCATGGTCCCTATTATGGTGATCTCCCTTTAGTTACCGACGATCTCTAGCCCATTTTATATTGTGTTGTCAACTCATTCTTTCTGCTTGTTAATTTTCCTCAACTAGTTTTAAATCGAATCTGTGATATTCTATCTATTGTACTGTCCTTCGATGACAGGTTTTTATAAAGTCTAGACATATGTATTATTAACACACACACACACACACACACACACACACACACACACACACACACACACACACACACACACACATATATACATACATACATACATACATACATACCCCCACACACATATCCCAGCACAGCCACACAAACACATACATACACATACACACAGCCACACACACACACACATGCGCGCGCGCACACACACACACACACACACACACACACACACATTGTTATAGAATTAGTTTGCTTCAAAAAGTGGTGGGTGAGGTGAGGTGAAATGGGGTTTAACGTCGCGTTCAATATTATTGCACTTATATAGCGACGTGCATGTACGTGTGTGTGTTTGTGTGGCTGCTTGTACTAGTCCGGACTGATGCCGATTTATAGTGCTAGCTCACTGAGATACCATGCCGCAGTTTAACATGAATAACCCACTCAGACACAGTATACTGACTCAGAGCCGACCAGTCCTTGTTTTAGCCCCTTAATGCCGAGCGCCAGACAGGGTAACAACAAGTACCATCTTTTAACGTCTTTTGGTATGACGCGGCCGGGGAAAAAGTGGTGGGAGGGCACCCTTTCAATCACTACCCACTTTGAACATGTATTAGTTGGCATTTGGTAGTCGTGTTATTTGTGTGGAAAACAAATCACCAAATCAGACAGCCATAGATTTGTAAGAGCTACAAAACTGTCATCCTTGTGGAATACTGTATGCATGAAAAATGGTTTTGTTGGAACCTTTGCCATCAGCGGTGTTTTCCACAAATGGAAAGTAATTGTATCGGAAATATATAATGTTGCATAAAGATGTCCGGTGCATGGAGGAAAATGCAGAGTAGAGGTCGTTACAAGCAGCTTTTCTAATTGCTTGTTATTCTTTATGTTTAGATGATAAACTGACGGGGAAAAAGGTACACACCCATGCTAGGCTGATAAGGAAAAATGATTTGTTTGTTTGTTTGTTTGTTTAATGCCGCACTCAGCAATTTTCCAGCTATATGACGGCGGTATATAAATATTCGAGTCTGGACCAGACAATCCAGTGATTGACATCATGCGCATCGATCCACGCAATGGGGAAACGATGACATGCATCAACCACGTCTGCAAGCCTACCACCCGATTCGATCAGTCGCCCCCTACAACAAGCACAGTCGCCTTTTACGGCAAGCATTTACACGATTTCTAAAGCTTCTTCCTCAGTTCATTTTGTCATAACATCCATTATTTTAAGAATGACATCATATGATAAAGTGTATTACCCTCTTGTGTTTACGTATCGTAAATAAATCATATATTAGGAAAATTTATTGGCTACAATTAATACAATTTGTATTCCTAATATATGTTGTTTACGATACGGAAAAATCTCGAATAATAAGAATCATAATAATTTTATATAAAAATGACAAAAGTACTGTATTTTGTATCTTTGCTTTATGATATCTTAATATCATGCAAGTTTTTCAAAATTCACATTTAGCGTGGCGGTGTGCACATCTCGTCGGCCGTGACGGCCGTAATGCTGCTCGCTGTTTCGGGAGCATCGATGTGAAACACGTGACTCGGAGCGGGGTTAGAAGCTACGAAGTAGGTGGTAGTGTTGTCCACTTGTGCGGTGACTGTCACCACAAACACATCGGCCTTGGCTTTCAAATCACCAATGGTTCTTGTCACGTCTTCATCAGCGCTGCTTTTCCCATCAGTGAAGAGAAGTACCACGTTTGGAGCGTCAGAGCGATCGCCATTGGTTTCTGTGAAGACTTCAGACGCTGCTAGTTTGATAGCATCCCCGAGAAAGGTACTCCCACCTGAGTGTCTTTGTGAATTGATGGCTGTAATGACGTCCATTTTGTTGTCGTTGTATGTATTCAAGTGAAATACGACTTCAGCTTTCCCCGAGAAAACCATGAAAGCAACGTTAGTGCCATTTGAACTTATGGTTATGTTACTGATAATATCCACCACGAAGGTTTTCATTTTCTCATATTCACTATGACTGACAGAGGTAGACATATCTTCTATGATGAGAAGATCTAGTATCCGTGACGTGCATTCTGCAACAGAGGACATTATATTGAAGCGCATCGTTACGTGGAAGAGAACACGGGGCCACAAACAAACCATGTTTGTTTGCTTGTTTATTTTGTTTGAATGTAAATAATCGAGGCTGGACCAGACAATCCAGGGACTGACATCATGAGCATCGATCTACGCAATTGGTATACGATGACATGTATGAACCCTCTGATCTCAAACATGGATAGCTGAAAACTTTTTCTAACCTGGATCGTCACGGTAAAACCAACTGAGAGATCAAGGTCGCTGTGAAGGTCATTCAGAATATGGTTTATATGTTTGACAGTTAAAGTCATTGCTCATTATCCTGAAGATACTTTGAACTTTGAGCGACAGCATGTTCTTTTTGACGTGGACAGCAATATTCCTGCTATATAAGGGGGCATGGGTGGCCCAGTCGTCTAAGGCACCGCGATTCGCTGTGCAGAGTTGCGTCCCTTGGGCACGCCAGAAACCTATGATTGTGGGTTCGAATCCCGGTTCGCCCCGATTATGTTTCTAGGTTTGTCAGCACCATACCCGTGCTCGTGGGTTTCACCGAAGTGGTAAACGTCTGAGACCTGCATCACTTCGGGCTTTCCTCCCACATTAAGCTGACACGCCGCGATATAACTGGAATAATGTTAAAAGCGGCGTTAAACCTAACTCACTCACTCACTCACTCCAGCTATATAATGGCGACCTGTAAACAATAGAGTCTGATATTTTCTGCAATTAATTATGTTTCATTTAATTACGAGCAGACCATAATGCAGTCACACAAACAACAAAAACACAACAACACAATTTGGTCATAGAAGCTAGCGTCAGACTGGATCCTGTTAATCCCGTAACCCCTCCTAATAATTTCTGTTTTGAACTGTTATGATTTGAAAATAATACAACCACCTTTGATTCGCCAATCCAGAAATATGTAAATCGGGACGATTTCATTTGGAACAACGGTGTTCTTATGAACACAGTTCTCAGTATTCCTAATGTTTTGAAAACTGTTGTTAATCAACTGTACCTGATTCACATACAGTTCCCGTAAATCCTGGTTTACAGATGCAGGTGAACTCGCCCTTCTCCGCAACACATGTCCCGTTGTACAGGCAGGGATTGCTGAAACATGCATCTACATCTGGAAAAAATGGTAATCTACACAGAAACACGTTGATACCTCGTTGTTGCTAGCACTTCATCGATTCGGGTACAGTGAGTGAGTGAGTGAGTGAGTTGGGTTTTACGCCGCTTTTAACAGTATTCCAGTTATATCGCGGCGTGTCAGCTTAATTTGGGAGGAAAGCCCGGAGTGATGCAGGTCTCAGACGTTTACCACTTCGGTGAAACCCACGAGCACGGGTATGGTGCTGACAAACCTGGAAACATAATCGGGGCGAACCGGGATTCGAACCCACAATCATAGGTTTCTGGCGTGCCCAAGGGACGCAACTCTGCACAGCGAATCGCGGCGCCTTAGACGACTGGGCCACCCGTGCCCCCGATTCGGGTACAGTATTCCAGTCATATCACGGCGGAAAGCCCCAAGTGATGCAGTGTTTATATAGCATCTGCAATATATATGATATATATATATTGGGAAAATAAACGTGAATCATATACGAAACGAGAGGACTGTTCTTGTAGTTATGCCCGTTTGCGCTAAGACGGAACTGAGTCGCGATAAAATGGCCACGTTAGGGGCAGGAGTCGCTATTCGGCTTGTCCGGGAAAAAAGACGCACAATGTTTTTACAACACATGCTTACCATAGCAGTACACAAGGTCAAACTCCGGACGAAACAACCTGAACACTTGTCTACCATCGCTGCAATTTTGGGTCGGAATATTCGAGTATGCTGCAATACATGGACTTTGTCCCAAAGCCACACAAAGCACTGCAATGTCGCCTCTAATCTCTGAAACACATGACCAAAAGTTAACTTTTAAAACAGAACAATAAAACATAGTGAGTGAGTGAGTGAGTGAGTTGGGTTTAACGCCGCTTTTAACAGTATTCCAGTTATATCGCGGCGTGTCAGCTTAATGTGGGAGGAAAGCCCGAAGTGATGCAGGTCTCAGACGTTTACCACTTCGGTGAAACCCACGAGCACGGGTATGGTGCTGACAAACCTAGAAACATAATCGGGGCGAACCGGGATTCGAATCCACAATCATAGGTTTCTTGCGTGCCCAAGGGACGCAACTCTGCACAGCGAATCGCGGCGCCTTAGACGACTGGGCCACCCGTACCCCCCAATAAAACATAGAGTATTTAAATGTAGAATAGTTTTGGCAATATGTATTCCAGCCACTCGGCTCACCTAGGAACATATCGTCCTTTTGGTGAGCTCAGGCATCTTTGGCAAGAAACGATTTTATAACATTTGTCATAGCAACTGATTTGGGACAACCATTGTCTGATGAACACTTGATTCCAATGGCTAATTACCCTGTAGCCATGACATGTATATGTCTCAATAACTTAATTGCCATTATTTATAAGACGCTAATCCCCGTTGTTTATTGACTGTCAGTCAGCCTGGGCTGCCATATCACTTCCCGTTAATTACTGTTACTTATAGTATGATATTTATTGCCTTAATTGTTCATCCCCTGAGCTGTGTCAGTTCATCACCCCCAGAGTGAGTGAGTGAGTTATTATTTAACGTCACATGGGCAATATTTCAGCCATATCGTGACGAGAATTAATACATTAATAACAAATAAGTATACATAATTTATAAAAAACCTGTCAGCAAAGTACAGTACAATAACTAGAATATCACAAAGTGCATTAAAACTAGTTGAGGAAAATATAAAAGCAGAAAGAATTAACAACACAATATAAAAATGGGCTAGAGATCGTCAGTAACTAAAGGGAGAACACCATACCAGGGACCATGGGGACTTACAGTGCCATCACCCCCAGAAGTCCCATGTGCAGAGCAATGTCATTGTCTGTCCATTGTTGATCATTACTATATATGTGTTACCATTACACTGTTAATCAGCTTGGTATTCCAAGTGCTGATGTAGGGACGACCTCGAGCAGGATGTACCGCTCGTAGGAAACGTCCTGAGGTTGAGCTGGAGCTCCGCTCACCTCATGTATGCCTGAGCTGGAAGGTCCGCTCATCGCTGTGTTTGTGTTGTCAGAGCAGGTATTCTACTCATTGTGTATTTGTTGTTTATTGTTAACATGTTGTGCATGAAACGTTCCGGGACAGTGATGTCGATTTTGTCCTTGATTCCCCCAAGAGCTAATTCATGCGCGTTGACACTTGGGTCATTAGTTTCAACAGCTCCGTTAATTATCAGTAACACCATTACCCTGCTTGGTCGTGTGTTTATGCCGTTTGTCCTCGGCAATTGAAATAGAAGCACGAAATATCGCGATTATTAGTTTACGAAGAAAACCACTCACAGTCACATGACTGCCGACTCTAACCCGGATTGTAACCACGTGATCAAAACTGAAAGATGATGTTTATCGCTGTCAAAATTGAAATGTCTTTAAAATAACACAACTTGTCATTTTTAACATCATAATAAATACTCCTTGTCGCCGGAATTACCTGTTTTCACTTTATAAGTATCAGCACACATGCAGTTTTCTTCGTTAATTAATAATCGCGATATTTCCTTTTACATGACGAGGACTATGATGTCTACTGACCATAAAACAATACTTCAAACGACCTTTATGGGTCGGGATCGGTCGGTATTCGGTTAACGTTGAAATCATGTAGTATCTACAAGATATATATTATGCAACTAACGGAATATTTCTTGGGGATAGGAATAATATTTGAAAGGTGTGGCTGAGGGTACTTTTGAGATTACTTCCGGTTACACTAAGAGTTTTGGTTCACAGAACTATAGGTAGAAATGGAGATACAATACAACCGAATCGCATGTCTCGTACATAGGACATTGACTTATAATTCAGCAAATAATGAAACAGGTGTATTGTATGATGACCCATGAGCAGTCAAACGTAGATTTGTTTATTTGTTTGTTGCTTAACGACGGATTCATAAATATTACAGCTTAATAACGACGGTCTGTAAATAATTAAGTCTGGACAAGACAATCCAGTGATTTATATCATTAGTATCGATCCACACAATTAGGTTAAGATGACATACATCAACCAAGTCAACGAACCTAACCACCCGATCGCGTTAGTTGCCTCTTACGACAAGCATCGTCGATTTCCATGGCAAGCATAGGTTGCTGAAGTCCTGTTCTACCCGGATCTGCATGTGTGTGTGACATCGCATCCTGTCGTAGTGCGATCAGAGGTATAAATATCGAATCGCCACACCAGTCAGCAATCAGTACTTGGCAAAATATATAAAACAATATCTTGAGTGTGTGAATGTTGATATACGCCGCCTCCATATGGCTTTTTCTGGTCCGGACCAGGAAAACTAGAATTGACTCCATGAGGACCTAGCCGACTGACAAACAACGGCGAACACTCGTTTTTAACATGCTAGCGTCAGAAATGAAACCACAAACCTTTGAGCCAAAGCCCGTAACTACCCCCACAAGCTGGAGTCACAGCATCTGGATCAAAAGCAGTCGCCCGGGACAATATGCTTGCGTTGGAGGACGAGTCGTACCATCCAGACGTTAGATGTGCCACGTCTCCGACTTGTCCTGCTTTATTGTTTGCTGGCCCTCTTTTCTCTATGTCAGGTATCATTGAAGAAACAGTACAAGGATCTACAAATATAATTGCATATATTTTGGTCGCATTTTGGTAAGTAGCATAATTACAGATACGTGTGTAGGGGTATCTAGTCATGGATATTATGCAAATACGTATTGTCTGAATATGTTATCACATGATAAACTGGAAACGGAAATACTAGACTCCTTCATGGAAGAAACAATGTGACAATCGGATGGGACATCTGGGCAAGATAATGGCATCCCTCATGGGCACCAATTGTACTCTCATCCTTGCTGATCAGTTCTATTTATGCATCATAAATTACCACTCGGATTTGGGGAAAACGGGAATTTGGGGCAGGATTGTTATCAGCATCAAGTATATCAATGATCGTAAAATAATGGTCAAATAGACAAAACCTTTCTACTGATTTAAACACAGAGTCTTCTATCAACTCTGAAGTGACAGAACCGGCTTTCAGTGAAGATGACTTTCCGCCAATGTTGCGCCGCCAATTAGTCGCCAGGCCATTTGAACTTTTTTAATTATTGCAATTTCATTTATAAGTGGTAAAGTGGTAAAGCTTTCGACGGGTCGTCCTTCTTGTCAAGAATGGAATCGTGAACAGGTCTGTTATATGGGTTGTTATAATTAATTAGGGTGCGAATTATTTACAGAGGAAATTCGTTAGCTGATAACAGACCCAACCTCTCCATCCGAGCAGCTAAAGACTGGCTTTCAGTGAGTGAGTGAGTGAGTATGGTTTGACGCCGCTTTTAGCAATATTCCAGCAATATCACGGCGGGGGACACCAGAAATGGGCTGCACACATTGTACCCATGTCGGGAATCGAACCCGGGTCTTCGGCGTGACGAGCGAACGCTTTAACCACTTGGCTACCCGACCGCCCCGACTGGCTTTTAAACAACGGGATTTAAGTACGAATTTGTTTAATCAAGGTGACATCATTTAAAGCCTCCATTTTCAACTCCCTGTTTTGACTTGATATTTTCGCGTGTTTGTTCAGGAGAACGATTGACTTTCCTTCAGATGTGTTTTTACAGGTGCCCCCTTTGGGGTATTATACATTCACTTTTTCACGAACAGTATGTACCAGCTCTATCTGACAGAAATTCATAAACACATACTCATGATATGTTCGGAATCGTACTCAGCTTTTGGAATGAGTGAGTGTGTTTGGTTTAACGCCGCTTTTAACAGTTTTCCAGTTATATCACGGCGTGTCAGCTTAATGTGGGAGGAAAGCACGAAGTGATGCAGGTCTCAGACGTTTAACACTTCGGTGAAACCCACGAGCATGGGTATGGTGCTGACAAACCTAGAAACATAATCGGGGCGAACCGGGATTCGAGCCCACAACCATAGGTTTCTTGCGTGCCCTAGGGACGTAACTCTGCACACAATCAGTCAGGGTCAGAGAATCAAGTGATTGAAACGTCCCATGCCGTCAGTGTTCGATGACATTCAATCAATCAAGTCTAAGAGCCTAACAATCTGAGCCATTTTTGCGCCTCCAACGAAAAGCATAGGTTACTGAGAAAAATGGGCAAAGAAGTTTGCGTTTAACGCTGCCCTCAGCAATATTCAAGCTATATGACGGCGGTCTGCAAATAATCGACTCTGGACCAGACAAGGCTGTGATTGACATCATGAGCATCGATCAACGCGATTGGGATTCGATGACATGCATCAACCAAGCCTGACCATCCGATCTCGCTACTTGCCTCCCGTTACTTACGACAAGCATAGTCGCCTTTTACGGCAAACATGGGTTGCAGAAGTGTGTTCTCATAATAAACAAGTTGACATCCATATATTTGTTTTCGCTCACATGAAGTTAGAGTAAATAGAACGAACATGACATTATTTCATGTTATTATGATGATGGAATATACATAAGTTCATGTACTTACCACCATCACACGTACGACCTGTGTATCCTGTCTTACACGTGCACGTGAAACCGTCACGGATTGTCTGGTCCAGACTCGATTATTTACAGACCGCCTTCATATAGCTGGAATATTGCTGAGGGTGTCGTTAAACAACAAACAAACAAATACAATGTTTTGTCATCATGAATTACTTCTCCTGTACACAAGTGTAGCGATTCTGGTGCCTGTAAGTAAAGAACAGGCTTTTAGAAATTCAACTATGTTCGTATTGCAACACAGTGAGGGGTAGTTATTTCTGTCATTTCGAGACATTTAAGAACTACTGGACCTAATACGTTGCAAATAAATTGTTAATAAAACTAGACATGTATGTGCTTTCATTCAATTACTTATAATTATAAGGCCATGTTCCAATTATCCATAAGTCCAATAGCCTTAACAGAAAGCTATTACAAATAGAACATGGCCGCCGTGGAATGAAAACGAGTTGGGAAAATATAACGTTTATGATTACAGTGTTTTCTTAGATAGTGCTCATGTTTAATGTGTAGTGGTCGCAATCTCTCATTGTATGGATATTCTTATGACGGTACCGTGCTGACATGTGTTGAAGATTAAACTCGTTTGACATGGTTAGTTGATTTCATGATAGGGCTCAAATGACATGACCTAATAAGTTGCTTGTTGAAGGGGGGTCATGGTTGGTTTGCTACTTAACGCCGCACCAGCAATATTCAAGCTTTATGACGGCGGTCTGTAAAAAGTCGAGTCTGGACCAGACAATCCAGTGACTGATATCATGAGCATCGATCCACGCAATTGGGATCGATGACATGCATCAACCAAGTCAGCGAGCCTGACCGCCCGACCCCGTTAGTCGCCTCTTACGTCAAGCATAGTCGCCTTTTACGTGAAGCATGGGTTGCTGAAAACATATTCTACCCTGGATCTTCACGGGTGTCGCCTCTTACGACTAGCATAGTCTCCTTTTATGGTAAGCATGAGTTGCTGAAGACCTATTCTACCCCGGATCTTCACGTGCGGTCTCACACACGGCAGATGGACTGATTTGGTATTTTGTGAATAGGCTTTTGACTGGTCAGCGATATGTTGCTACATTTTGCTAGAGTTATCTTGGGAACTGCAAGATGACAATGCCAGACCACATCGCGCCCAGGTCGTCACTGATTATCTCTGACGAGACGGCATAATGACGTGCTGGCCACTAAATCCCCTGACATATTCCAAACACAGCATCTGATATATCAATTTTAATGTTTTTGAGAAATTGGGTATCTCATCACTAATGCATGATGAATATGTCCTTGGTGATATGCTTTTTCTCAGTTTCAAGTTTATAAATTGATTAGAATAGGCACGTTTGTATCGTGGACGTCAAATGTTCACCTGAAACACATACTCACTGAGTCAGCATTTTGACTCATGTAATTACTTGACAAATATGATTTATCACCTATTCTGTTGCAATATTCCAACAATATGATGACGGTGCCGTCAGAAATGGATTCACATTGTGTACTCTTGTGGGAAATCTCATCCTGGCTTTCGTAGTGAAGAGCAAACGTTTCAAGCCCCTTCTTGAAATTTAAGCCTTAGAGTGTGTGAGGGAGTTATATTTTACACCCCGTTTAGAAATACCTCAGCAATTGTCCAGTGGGGGACAGACGCAACAGGTTTCATTAATTGTACCCGTTGGGGAATGGAACCTTAGCCTACGGTGTTCTAGAACATGTTTTCACCAGCTTGAAGGCTAGCCAAAGAAAAAAACATTGACCACTTCAAATAAAAAGTAGGTATGTTTTACCTTTTTTGTCAAATCACTTCTATATCGTAATGCAACATCGACAATTTCATATTTGTATCTTATGTTAATAACAGCGACAAACATTTATCATATTCATAAGCACTATCTGAGAAAAGCAGAATCGAGTGTATGATTCCGACTATATTATAAACATGCGTCCATGAATCACCATCAAAAACTGATGATACCAGGTTTTTGCGGAAAGGTGAGCGTATTCTGCCCCACCTGTGGCACCCCTCACAAACACATGCAAAACCAAGTCAATTGTTCACCTGAAAAAAAACAACCCAAAACACCTAAACACATGGGAACATATGATACAAGTCAAAGTAGGACATTGTATCGGACATCATTTTCGTCATTCACGTGTCTGCCATATAACGTTTTGAAAGCTATACTAAAGGTCTTGCCGCCTCCGTGGTCTTGTGGTAGAGCGTCCGCCCGGAGAGCGGAAGGTCCAGGGTTCGATCCCGGGCCGCGTCATACAAAAAGACGTTAAAAGATTGTACTTGTTGTTACCCTGTCTGGCGCTCGGCATTAAGGGGCTAAAACAAGGACTGGTCGGCTCGGAGTCAGTATACTGTGTCTGAGTGGGGTATTCATGTTAAACTGCGGCATGGTATCTCAGTGAGCTAGCACTATAAATCGGCATCAGTCCGGACTAGTACAAGCAGCCACACACACACATACACGTGCATGCACGTCGCTATATAAGTGCAATAATCTTGGACGCGACGTTAAACCCAATTTCACCTCACCTCACTAAAGGTCTTGACTGTTATTACCTCGGTCAAACAATTGTTGAGCAAAACATGATTGGTTTTTCATTTAAAGGCTGAACTCAAAAGTAGATTGAATGCCTTCAGAGAGTTGTTGTTAGAACTTTAGTGAGTGAGTGAGTGAAAATTATCGTCACATCGGCAGTATTTCAGCCATATCGCGACGAAACAGTTATAATAATTACATTTGGAATTAATAAAAGGCTGTCAACGATGGACAGTAAGATAACTAGAATATCACAGGTTCAATTGTAAAACTAGTTGATAACAGTTAAAACAATACATTTATAATCAACAAGACAATATAAAAATGGGCTATAGATCACCAGCAACCAAAGTTAGGCCACCTAACAAGGGACCGAGGGGACTTACATTACTTTTGCTACCTGCACGGCTCCCAAGTAGGATGTTAGAACTTTAGATTGTCGGTTTTCGAGTCCTAGCCCATTGACATACCACGCCACAGTTTCACATGTACACCCCACACAGTATACTGACTCAAGAGCCGAGACTAGTCCCTGTAATACCGATCGCCAGGCAGGGAGACAACAAGTGCCATCTTTTAACTTCTTTTGAAATAACGCAGTCGGTGATTGAACCCACGACCTTCCTCTCTCGGATCAACCTGATAACCAAAATACTACAACAAAATAAAAACATTTTATGGATAACAACTTCTTTAATTACTGTAAAGGCGATGTTTCGGTATCGATCCTTATACCGTTGTCAAACAAGACTGAAATACTGTTCCAACTCATTCACCCACAATATTGTTTTCTACACTATCATCCAGTCGACTTTCGCATCGAACCTGAAGAGGTAAAACAACTGTTCCATAAAGCATGCGCTGTATTCAGTTAATGCATGCTACCATTAGTTAAGAGCACAGAGAGCACGCAGTGTACTTATTCAATGGACTGGATCTAATGTGTCTGTGACATCGCACAAATACTAAGTACAATGTAATATGTAAGTTTTAGTGCAGATAGTAAACGTGATACTCAAGATACTCTCCCATTGAAGTTTTACTGCCATGAGTTCAAGTAAGGTTAAACATAAGTACCTCACATGGCTGATAATTGTCCAAACTATATGCAAATGGTTCCGTTGCCATATGATAAATCAGGTGTAATTGTTGTTGGTTGAAATTGGGTTTAACGTCGCGCTCCAGTTTATTGTACTTATTTAGCGACGTGCATGCACGAGTGTAGTTGCTTCTGCTAGTTCGGACTAATGCCGACGAAATAGGGCCAGCCCACTGAGATACCATTTTAATATGAATACAGTTTACTTACTCTGAGCCGATCAGTTCTTGTTTTCAGACTCTTAAAGTCGAGCACCAGACAGGGTAGCGACAAGTACCACCTTACGTATTTTTGGTATGACGCGGCCGTGGTTCGAACCCCGACCTTCCCCTCTCCGGGAAGACGTTCTACTACTAGACATCTTGATCGTGGGGCATATGTTTGTTGGCTGGTTAACACCGAACTAAGCAGTATTTCACTTATAATACAGCGGTCTGTAAATGATCGAATGACCCATGAGGAACCGGGGTAAAATACTCTTCAAAAAAAGAAACGCATTGGTGTTTTGAGGATTCCAATTAGATTTTTTTCCCAGCAATCGTCATAAAGACAATTTTTATGCTTGATTCCCGTTAATCATGCCATGTTTGTTGTGCACTGCGCGCAAACACATCTCAAAATGTTTTTGTAAACATTTATCAGCAAAAATGCAAAGGATGCACGGAAATTGCTTTCAGAAAAAGTTTTCAGCACAATGCACGTGTAAAGTGTTAAAAACAAGAGTAGAGAGACTGACTATAAAAGACCGTACAAAATTCATCAGTTCATTACGAATTTTCTGACGTGAACGGAGATCGAAAAATGCCAAGATTAACTGCAGCTGACCGAAATATCGCCATTGGACGTTTGGAAGCAGGGGAGTCCCAGTCTGCCGTTGCAAGACACTTCAACGTTCACCAAAGCACCATATCTCGACTAAGGGATCGACATACTCGCACTTATTCGACACAAGATCTTCCCAGAAGTGGAAGACCAAGAGTGACCACCACTGCTCAGGATCGGTACATCCGGTTGCATCACCTTCGGCATCGATTTGCTACAGCAACGGACACTGCAGGACAAGTGCCTGGTATGCGAAGACTATCCGACCAAACCATCATAAATCGTCTGATGGGAGTGGGAATTCGAGGGAGACGACCAAAAGTTGGACCTGTCTTGCGACGTCTACACCGTCAACGACGTGTCCGGTGGTGCAACAGAGTACAGGCATGGGATCTCAGGAACTGGCGACGCGTTTGGCTCAGCGGTAAGTCACGTTTTCTTCTTCAACGACGGGATGGAAGACAACGTGTATACCGACGTGACATGAACGTTTTGCGCCGAACTGCGTTCGACAGGTGGACCGATTTGGTGGAGGGCGTGTCATGGTGTGGGGAGCCAAATCCTACACGGGTAGATCACAGTTAGTGGTTGTCCAGGGCAATCTTACAGCAAACCGATACATAGACCAAATTCTGCGTCCTCACCTCCTCCCAACTTTGGACCGCCAGAGGGAGCTGTTCCAACATGACAACGCTCGGCCCCACACAGCACGTGCAACAGTTTAGTTACATGTTAATGAGAATATCAATGTCCTTCCATGGCCATCCAAATCGCCTGATCTCAATCCGATTGAACATTTGTGGGACGAACTTGATCGACGCGTCCGTCAACGTCACCAGCGTCCCCACACACTGGCACAACTCGCCAACGCCTTACAGGAGGAATGGCGAAGAATTCCCCACGAAAACATCCGACAACTTGTGCAATCTGTGCCAGGAGGTGTCGAGCAATGACGGCTACAAGAGGTGGTGTGACCAGGTACTGACCATGACGCCCCCTTGTGGCTACACATGTGCAATGACTGAACTGAATTAATGCTGACAATGACGACAATGCTGTTGTCGATCACTGTGTCTTATTTCATTTGATTATGTTCACGCATATTCTTTGTAGATACTTTTACATCCGCTTAATAAATATCCGTATGTTTTAGCTATGCGTTTCTTTTTTTTAAGACTGTAGGTCTTCAGCAACCCATGCTTGCCGTAAAAGGCCACTATGTTTGTCTTAAGAGGCGACTAACGGGATCGGTTGGTCAGGTTCGCTGTTTTGGTTGATGCATGTCATCGAACCCAGTTGCGTGGATCGATGCTCATGATGTCAATCACTGGATTGTCTGGCTCAGACTCGATTAATAACAGACCGCCGTCATATAGCTTGAATATTGCTGAGTGCGGCGTTAAACAACAAACCAAACCAAACCAAAACCACAACGGTCGGTGTCGCTGGTTAAGAGTGAGTGAGTGAGTTAATATTTAAAGTCACATCGGCACTATTTCAGCCATATCATGACTTGAACAAGTTAAACATTTATATTATATATAAGAACCTGTCGCCGAAGGACAGTACAACAACTAGCAATATATCACAGATTATTATTTTAAAAACTAGTTTTAGAGCAATAAAATGATCAAATTATATCAGACGACACAGTATAAAAACGGGCTGTAGATCGCCAACAACCAAAGTTCGGCCACCATACTAGGGACCGTTGGGACTTACGGTACTTCTGCTACCTACATGGTCCCCAGCAGGATTTACACCATCCCTCGGGCCGCTGGTTAAGGTAACGCCCTGGACGTGATATGGTGTCGCCGCAGGCGATGAGATAGATGTGTGTGTGCGCACGTGTCTGGACTAATGCCGATTTTATAGTGCCAGCCAACTGAGATACCATGCTGAAGTTTAACAGGAATTTGACTCTACCAGACACAATATACTGATTTCGAGCCGACCAGTCATTGTTTCAGCCCCCTCATGTCGAGCGCCATGTGGAGTAGTAAGTATCATATTTTGATATGACGCTGACGGGAATCGGGCCGGGGATCGAACCCCGGACCTTCCGATTATTTACAGACCGCCGTCATGTAGCTTGGAAATTGCTGAGTGTGGAGTAAAACAACAAACCAACCAAACCAAGCGAATGTGGATCAGATAATGCAGTGATTGAAATGATGTCCATAGATCCAGGCAGTTGAGATTCGACGGCAGGCTGTTAACCATGTCAACGAGCCTGACGACCGAATCCATTTACTCGACTCTTACAACAAACATAGCTCACTGGGGACCTATATCCCCATGGATCATGTGTCCGAAGGGGCTTAGAGGGTTTCCATATATAACAGCTTCAGCAACTAATATGTGCTGTGAGAGGCGACTCGGTAAATGATGTGGTGTTGCTCCGAGTTTAAGAGTTCAATATTACCCGGACGGCGTCGTTAAGCGTCAGTCCAATCAGTGGTGTGTATGTGGTCCGGACCAGGCGCTTTCATATAACTCATCGTGTACTCTACCCCTTGCGGCCCGCGGTCATATCGCTGAATGCGGCGTTGCATATCGAACAAACACCCGTTGGATGTCATGCGCTATCGGACAATTTCTGAGCGAATATGATGCTGACACTGTGATTTGCGAGACGCTTCCATGACTGCATGTTCGCAGGTGCGCACATTACTGTGTCGACTTGTCAGATGTCGAGGGAACCATGTGACTGCGTGATTGTCGTGGATAGGAATAGTCATTGTTTGTGCACCGTAACCGGTATCAATGAAAGGACGCCTGAATTGAACTGCTGCTCTTGCTAAACTGGCAGCTGGAACGTGAGATACCCGATACATAAACATATTTATATGATACGGGTGTCGCGGTTCACTGATGTATTGGCATCTGTCGATATCATATCTAACAGAAAACACTTACCGTCCAGCCATTTAATGTTTTGTTTTCAAATATTTGACTATGTTGAATGCATCGATTTTATAATTAACTCTGATATCTCGACTCAGCTAAAAGCACTCACCATTCAAAGGCTGCAGACACATTCACCTCTAAGTGGAATGTTCTTGTCACAAACAATCTCCTGTATGTTAAGATGCATTAAAATTTTACTCACCGCTAATGTCCCTTCGTCATAACAGAAAGCCGCTAAAGTAGTATTTCATGGGGATACTTGTGAGGGGGTACGAGACTTACATGTCCCTAGCTTGCGTTTTTAAGCTATACATATCACAACTGTTATTTTGACAGATTTTGATATTTGATATCTGTCCCCGTTATATGTATACCGATGGTTATCTTTGACCCATAATAGTTATTAATCTATCCATATAAGTATCATCAGATACGTGAAACAAGTTCACAACAGTCAAAAATCGATTGAATTTAGGGACATCACTATTCGTTGCACAGCGTGTCCGCGTAATGTGGTAGGAAAGCCCGAAGTGATGCAGGTCTCAGACGTTTAAAACTTCGGTGAAACCCACGAGCACGGGTATAGTGCTGATAGACCTAGAAACATAATCGGGGCGAACCGGGATTCGAACCCACAAATGGCCACAATCATAGCTTTCTGGCGTTCCCAAGGGAAATTGGAATTTGGCATGTGACCTATCTGATGCTTAGTTAACGTTTTGGAGGTCTTAGTGTTGTACGTTGAGAAGCTGTTTCAAATGGTAAATTGATTACATTTCTCTCCTACTGAGGGTTTTGTTCTGGATGTATACTATTACCTTGAATTATGCAATATCAGCTTGGAATTATACATGGTCGACTCTATATGACGTATCTGATGAAATATTTAGCTTATCTGACAAAAATAAGAATTTCCCTGGATTTCATTTGATCATAAGACACTGAATGAACATATGTACATTATATCTTAATTTTTAGTTAGACATCTAGTCTACACATTTGGGATGAATTCAAAGCTGCCCTTCTGGAATATGATAATTGAATTAACAAACACATATGAGTTTTCTCACTTGTTGGAATTGGGACAAAGACAGCAGAGTACCAGGAGTACAGAGAATGAAACAAATCCAGTATAAGAAATATCTAGTTTGGGAGAGGGATCGAAAGAGAAGAACAAAAAGTTGTGAGAGAGAGAGAGAGAGAAATCATATGTAGTCCCATGCAATCCTAGGTTGGGAAATATGTCTAATTTTCATAATCCAATATGGCCACCAATTATCAATATATCTTCCATTTTTCAGATAAGGTTAATCTTTTTTTATGAAAAAGAGTATGTGTTGTGTAGCAAAATAGCCATATTGTGTTTCTTATAACATATTCACAACTAGTTTGCTGAAAGTTTTCGACTATTGATAACTCTTCTAAAAGTCAAGATGGCCGCCAATTTGAAGATGTCCGACAAGTTTCCTCAATATGAGCTTAGACTTGGAATCTTTCACCTCTAAAACAGTGTGCTAGGACGTATATGCATAATTATTACTAGGCACACTAACTCACTGAAGTATAGTTTACACTTTTAGAAAAAGAAACTCCGTCCCCAGGGGCCTCTGGTGGCAAAAAATTCCAAGATGGCCGCAAAGGGATTGCTGGATAGATACATGTAGCATATTAATTCACTGTTCGCCTCTGATGACATATTTGAGTAATTTGAACTTCAGACCCTCGGATACATGTAGAATACTCAATCATTTGCATAAATCCGATATAATCAATATTTATCATATAATGGGTAGGTTTTTCTGCAGGATAAAGCCAATGGATAAAAACGATATCCGTTGGGGTCATATGCGGATAGAGATAAAAATATCAAAGGTCAAGTTGAGACTACTTTCACTGTTAACAAACATGGCGTCGCCCTTGTCATTCGGCGATCGAGTCAGAATAAACCATCGGAAATCTGGAGAAACTACTGGGATAATTGCTATCATTATCAAAAGAACAGTCTAATATACTGAAAATCAGTGTCTAACTGTGACGTAGCTGAGGCATTTTACAAGTTAAGGCAGCTTTGGAGACATGAATTGCGAAATTATTTTACGAGGGCACTAGTCCTTGCCCTTTTGACAATTGTGAGTGAGTTAATATTTAAAGTCACATCGACACTATTTCAGCCATATCGTGACTTGAACAAGTTAAACATTTATATTATATATAAAAACCTGTCGCCGAAGGACAGTACAACAATTAGCAATATATCACAGATTATAATTTTAAAAACTAATTTTAGAGCAATAAAACGATCAAATTTAATCAGACGACACAGTATAAAAACGGGCTGTAGATCGCCAGCAACCAAAGCTAGGCCACCATACTAGGGACCATGGGGACTTACGGTACTTCTGGCAGTTACCCTAGCGGACAGACCGATGGATTGCCGCGTAAGGCAAGTAAAAACAATCCGTATATGTTGTTTCGTCTATGGATAAGAAACTTGTTTCAGTTGGAACTATATTGGCTACTGTCACTGTCCGACTGACAGATCACTTACCCTGAGACGTAATATATATTAATGCGCAAATTCCAGGAAAACTTGCAATGTTTCGGTAATGTTTGTGAGAGAAGGAAAGCGATTTTCAAATTATAAATTTAAGAATGAAATTATACGATAAAGGGGTTATCACGCTTGTTTGTTTGGGGATGGTAAAGATCCTGTATTAGGAATAAACAATATGTATTTAGCTCGCAAAGGCTCGCTAAATACAATGTTTATTCCTAATACAGGATATTTACCATCCCCAAACACACTCGTGTGATAACCTCTATTTTTCTCTCAAATTACATGTTTTAGCGAGTTAGTGTATTTATCATACATGTATATACATTATAATAAACATAATGAAAAGTTTTGTTTTCATTGGAAACAAGTATGACCACATGAGGTCCTCTCAGAATTTACCCGTCCTCAATCCAATGGATTCATACTGAGTGAGTGAGTGAGTGAGTGAGTGAGTGAGTTGGGTTTAACGCCGTTTTTAACATTATTCCAGTCATATCACGGCGTGTCAGCTTAATGTGGGAGGAAAGCCCGAAGTGATGCAGGTCTCAGACGTTTACCACTTCGGTGAAACCAACGAGCACGGGTATGGTGCTGACAAACCTAGAAACATAATCGGGGCGAACCGGGATTCAAACCCACAATTATAGGTTTCTGGCGAGCCCAAGGGACGCAACTCTGCACAGCGAATCGCGGCGCCTTAGACGACTGGGCCACCCGTGCCCCCGGATTCATACTAAACACTTTCCACTCCATTATCTGGTAGTAGACTCGGGGGGCTGTGGAGTCTTGTGGTTACAAAATGTTGGTGGCAGTTTTGTGGTTCTACATGTGATAGGTTCTTCGTAACCTTCTACCAAAATCATTTGTACCTTAAGCTACCCAGTCCTCCCTCCTTACATAATATAGAGACAAAAGTTAATGTTCGCCTGTTTTGCATGAACAGAACTGCACCCAGGTTTATCCAGTTTTTCACCCAGATAATGAAATAAAGTGCTGTTTGTTGTTTACGTTGTTCAAGAATGCTTCCTTCTTCGATCGAATGACCATTTCCACCGTGACAAAAACCGTCACACCAGTACAGCAGAAGATCTATCTCCTAGCACTGTTCAAGTATGAACTCTGTAGTCACCCGTCGGTAAATAATCAAGTCTGGCCAGATAATCCAGTGATTGACATCATGAGCATCGACACACGCAATTGGGATACGATGACATGCATCAACCCAGTCAGCGAGCCTTACCACCCGATCGAGTTGGTCGCCTCTTACGACAAGCATAGTCGCTTTTTACGGCAGTCATCGGTGGCTTAAGACCTTTTCCACCCCGGATCTATGATACAAGCGAACCTATCACACGTAGAGCCACAAACTCTGCAACCATGCTCTGCAGCCGCAAGATACTACAGCACCCGCTTCTACAACCAGAACATGGAGTGGAAAGGGTCCACTATGAATCCATTAAAGTGAGGATGGCACATGATAGATGGATGGTGCTTACCAATACAGACAGATCAGCCTGCAGCACCTTCAGCACTCCTGGACATCATCTTCTGTAATTTCAAAAAGACACACGAAGATGCACTTGCCGGAAATATGTTCTCACTTTCAGTGCTGTGTGCGGGGAATACCATGGTACAAGCCGTACCAATAAACAGTTACCAGACTTCTCAGAGGATGACAAACCTGTTGAGACTTTTGAGGTACATGTATATAATGAGTCTGCAACCTCAAGCTACAGGATCCGCTTTGACAATTTTTCCACTGTTCATCACATACTTATGATCATTAATAACACCATCATGTAACTGAATGAGCTGCTTTCAGATTTATATTCAATTATTGGTATTTGATGGTTATATGGGATTTCAAAGGTAGATAACTCATCGAATACCTGTGAAACACGTGGTTTGGGTTAATGCTGAGAGGACCTCATGTTGTTCCAATATGAATGAAAACAAAACATTTCATAATGTTTATAAACTGACGTCCAAAAGAACTTTACCAACTGAAAATATAAATTTCAGACAAAGTATACATTTTTTTTCGATGAAGTCTATCTAAAACACATGACCTAAATACAACAATAGTGTACGCAGAAAATGTTAATCGTCTGTTAAATGTTTGCGAGATAACTCGCGAAAAAGTGAAAAACACGTGCACCACGGACAACTGCAAATGCACATGCGGGTAAGGGTATAAAACGATTGCAACGGCAAATCAGATATCCACAGTGATAAAAAAAAACACAAAAGAAATGCCACGACTCACATTTGAACAACGTGAACGAGCCTTGGGCATGGTACAGATGGGAGCCACCCACGCCCATATTGCACGAACCTTCGGTTGCTCCCGTGTTGCCGTTACCAACTTGATGCAACGTTACAGACAGACAGGGCGGACCGCTGACAGGCCAAGAACAGGCAGACCCAGGGTGACCAGGCCCCATGATGACCGGTACTTGCGTACCTTGCACCTCCGAAATCGCTTCCTGACAGCGACGTCATAGGCGACAAATGCCTTAGGTCACAGGGTTAGTTGACAGACAGTGGCCAGGAGACTCAGGGCTCATGGAATCAGGGCTTTCAGACCATACAGAGGACAGCTATTGACAGCGCAACATCGTCGTCTACGATTGAGATGGGCCCGGACTGTACGACGTTGGCAACAACGTGACTGGCAGAGGGTTGTCTTCACTGACGAAAGTCGATTCTGTATGTTTAGGGCTGATGGAAGACAACATGTTTACAGCCGAAGGGGTGAACGAACGGTGGCGTGTTGCGTGCAGGAGGTCGTACCATATGGTGGAGGGAGTGTCATGGTGTGGGGAGGGATATGTGGGCAGGAGAGGACACCGCTGGTCATCGTTGACGGAAACTTGACAGCTCAGCGTTACATGGATAACATTCTTCGTCCAGTTGTCCTACCATTTCTCCAACAGCAGCCACGTGGTGTCATTGATCAGCATGACAACGCGAGAGCCCATACAGCCAGAATTGTCACTAACTTCCTCGCAGCCAACAACGTCAACGTTCTGCCGTGGCCTGCACGCTCACCCGACATGTCCCCAATAGAACGCCTCTGGGACTTGATGGATCGTCGTGTTCGACAACGACCACACTCTCCAGCCAACCGACAAGAACTGATCTTGGCCCTCCAAGAAGAATGGCGTCAAATCCCACGTGACCTCATCAGACGACTCACTTTTTTCTGTGCGTCGAAGAGTGTTTGCAGGTATTGAGGCATTTGGTGGTCACACACGCTACTAATGACTTGTTATTAAACGTGAGCGATTGTATATGTACTCTGCCTATTGTCCATGATTCTGAAAGCTCGAGTTTTGTACCACACCCATCTTTGGGGGGCTCTGACGTCATTCTCGGTCGCGGTATGATTGTCATTGTCAGTGTTGATTATGTTGATATATTGATCTTCTCAATACACTTTACTTCATGCATGTATGTTTTGGTGTTTTTGAGCAAGAGTGATTTCAAACTCTGGTAAAGTTTCTTTTGGACGTCAGTTTATGATTCATACAATAGCAATCAATATTGATATAAAAACTCGCCAAAACATGTCATTTAAGGGATAAATATTGAAAGTTGGTGGTTATATCTGATTCATGTAAATGTTTGAGTATTCTACATGCATCCTTGAGTATGTTTTCCCCATGTAGAAGTTCAAATCACTGAGTGAGTGAGTGGGTGAGTGAGTTAATATTTAAAGTCACAGCGGCAATATTTCAGCCATATTCAAATCACTGAGATATGTCATCAGAGACCAACAGTGTATTGATATTCCATTATTAAACAGCAATGTCTTTGCCGCCATCTTGAAATTTGTGGCCACCTGAGGACTCTGGTGACGGAGTGTCCTGTACAAAAGTGTAAACTATACTTCAGTCAGTTAGTGTGCCAAGCAATAATTATGCATATACGTCCTAGCGTACTGTTAAGAGGTAAAAGATTCAACAATCTAAACAACACATTTAGGAAACTTGTGGGCCATCTTGATTTTTTGTAGATTTGTCAATAGTCGGAAATGTTCAGTAATTGTGAATATCTTTTTAGAAACACAATATTTCAACATACAACACATACTTTTATTCATCAGAAGGTTGAACCTCATCTGACATATTGAAGATATATTGATAATTGGTGGCCACATTGGATTATGAAAATTAGACATATTTCCCAACTTAGTTTCGCTTGGGACTCTTAGTATGTTGTCTTTAGGAACTTTTAGAAATACGTTGTGGTGAAATAAATTCCGTTGCAATTTGTTCCAAGTTGAGTGAAAAGATGACCAAGACTGAAGAATGCCAGGGAGGCATTGTTCACATGAGGAAGAAAGTTTTGGCTTTTGAAGGAAATCACCAAGACTGGACGAAAATATGTCAGAGGTTTAAGGCAGAAGGGGCAGCTTCATGTCTCTGTGTACACACAACAGATTCTCCTCAACCAGCAGAACCACTCGCCAATCAAATCCAACAGAGAAGTCTATGAGAGCTTTGCCTGCTGTTGTTTGTGCAAACGTTATAAAAAATGTATAGATGTATGTCAGGTACAAACAGGCTATCAAATCGACAGATGACGAAAGCTAACTCAGAAGTTATAAGCTCCACGGGTGGGTTCATCTTACTATGGTCACAAACGAAAGTTAATTACGTTCTTGGAACCCGATGACATTCACGTCTGCATACCTGGGGGAGCTGATGGCAAAAAGTGTGAGCGTGAAAAACGTCAGACACGAATCATGAATGATTGCTTATTCATTATAATGAAAAGTTCAAAGCTGAAAAACATTTTTTTTTAAATAAATTGTATCATTCTTCTCTTTCTGCAAACTGAGACCAAGGTGCATTTCCTTCATATCAAGGAACAAATGCTTTTTGCAGCAAGCATCAGAACATTGCAATGGCATTATAAAGACTTCAATCAGGGGACTAAACCTTCCCCTGAAATGGTCTCAACAGAGTTGAAAGAAGAAGGATGAGGTCTTTGCTGGATATACATATGATATGTTGGAAATTCAAAAAGTGGAGACGAGTGAACTTAGTTTCTTTTGTACATCTTCTATGATTAAGAATATAACCTCCCATGGTTTTCCCATTTTTTACATAATGCTGGTACATTTTGTGCATGCGAAAATATATCGTAAATAAAATATATGCAAATTTATTAAATTCCGGTGTTCTGGCTTAGTCTCTCTCCAGGCTCTGGCAATATCCCTAATAACTTTTTCGAAGTCTAAGTAAGTACCTTTACCATCATATTTCTTAAATTCGTCAAAGGAAATTATGGCTTTTGAGTTGCAGAGATCTTTAATTGTATATACACCCATATTGAACCAACTATTATAAAAAAGTCGGGAGTTGTTGGACTGATGAATAAACAATAATGGTTCAAGAAAAATGTTTTTTTTAAGTCAGTTTGATCAGTTTTTAAACAAGACCTGTACCTTTTCCTAGCTGCGAAGGCATCCTCCCAGAAAGTGTGTGAGTAAGTGAGTTAAAATTAAACATCACATCGGCAATATTTCAGCCATATCGTGACGAGCAGTTATACATGAATAATACATATATTTAGACTTTATAAAAACCTGTCATCGAAGGACAGTTCAATAACTAGAATATCACAGATTTGATTTAAAACTAGTTGAGTAACATTAAAATGAAATTGCGTGAGTGAGTTAACAACGAAATATGAAAATGGGCTAGAGATCTCCAGTAACTAAAGGAACATCACCATACTAGGGACCATGGGGACTTACATTGCCTTTTCTTACTGCATGGACCCCGGCAGGATTTATATCATCCCTTTAGTTACTGGCGATAGTTTACCAGTTAAGCCTTATATTAAAATGCCGAAAATACTACGTTTAAAAGTCTAGCATGCGTAAATATATGCTGAACTCAATTAAAAACTTCACAATCCTAACATTTTAACATTTTGACCAGTTATCATTGTGGCCTCTTATTGTGTATTTAAACAGTAATGGGCACGTATTGTCTTCAGATAACACCCGTTTTTGTGCAGGTGAATCGATCAAAATTATGTGCACAGCACTATAGTGGCAAAAGTGTTTTTTTCACGTGCAACTGGTCACGTGGCCATAATACCGCACGTGTTTTCAGCCATACAGTCATTAACAAAAAAAGAAAAACACAAGAAAACAAAAATCTTTACGGCCATTTGTCATGCCACGCCTTTCAAATGTGCAACGTGAACGTGCCATCGGCATGTTGCAAACGGGAACGTCCGTAGATGAAGTCGCAAGGACGATGGGTTGTAGTCGACGGACTGTTTATGATTTACAGACGCGTCTACAGCAAACGGGTACCACCGCTGATCGCCCTCGGCCAGGTCGACCACGTGTGACGTCACATGCAGAGGATCGTCAGATTGTCTTACGTCACCTCCGTAACCGATTTTTGACGGCTACATCAACCAGAAATGAACTGTTTAGGGGTAGACTGAGTGCGCATACTGTTCGAAACCGTCTGAGAACTGCTCACCTTCAAGCACGACGGCCATACTGCGGGCCGATTCTGACTCAATTACACAGACGTCAACGTTAAATGTGGGCACAGCGACACTTACGATGGATTCATAGGAATTGGAATCAAGTCGTCTTCAGTGATGAATCCCGATTTAATCTTCGATTTGCTGATTGTAGGGCGCCGTCATGAACGTTACGCCCAGTGTTGCGTACAGATTTCGAGGCGGAGGTGTCAGGGTGTGGGGTGCTTTCTGTGGCAATGCACGTTCCAGGTTTGGCATTGTCGTGTTGGAAGATCAAGTTCTGGTGCCAGTACCCCTGTCGCTGTAAGCAGCAGCGTTGAGATTGCCACGGATGACAAGAAATCCGTGGCAACCTCAACGCTGCTGCTTACCGCGACAGGGGTACTGGCACCAGAACTTGATCTTCCAACACGACAATGCCAGACCCCACACAGCAATTTTGAGAAGGAATTTCCTTCAGAATGCGGGAGTCAACGTCATGGACTGGCCGTCAAGGTCTCCCGACCTCAAGCCCATCGAACACGTCTGGGATGCTCTTGGCAGAAGTCTGCGCACTCTCCAGAACTTACCACAGAATGTGCAAGATCTTGGCACCATTTTGCAGCAACAATGGCGTCGTCTTCCCAATCATGTGTTCACAAGCATCACAAGGTCCATGCGGAGGCGTTGTGTGGCAGTTGTCAACGCACATGGTGGCCATACACGCTACTGAACTTGTTTGCCATCAGAGTCTCGTGCTTGGGACTTATGATTTAATTGTTGATGTTATTACCGAATACCGTAGGTGCTTGGAACAAATTACGGTTACCACCGTTAATTAAAATCCTTCTTTGGACATAAATGATTAAACATTACCTTCTCTGATACATTTGTCCGTTGTATATCATATATGGGATTACTTTTAAAAATACGAAGTTTTTAATTTGACTCAGTATACTTCGAATGATTTGGGACATACATACCCTGTTAGGGGGACAATAATTTTACGCTACTTCAACCCCCCTTGAGGCTACAGCCACTATAAATCCAAGTTATGAATTAGCACTACAAATTTATGATATAATACACCACATACATCTAAAGCATAATATTAAATGAGAATTAACACCCTTAAAAAGGTCCTTGACTGTTTTTACATTGAAATGTGTATCCCTTGTGATAGAAAACAACACAAACAAGCAGGACATGCTTGACTGATTCCTTCATCACAATGGATACAAATGAGTGATTGAGGTAAGTTTTAAGTCACATCGGCAGTACTTCAGCAATATCGTGACTATCAAAGGTTAAAGATTATAACGTTTACAAACCCTCCAACGAAGGGCAGTAAAATAACAAGACTTACCACAGAGGAATATTTACAACCGGTATGGTATCATAAAAATGATAGCACTATACACAACACTAACTTGATTACAACGGGATATAGATCGCCAGCCCCTGAAGGTAGATCACCATACTGGGTACCATGGGGACTCACAGTACTTTTGCTACCTGCATGGACCCCAGCAGGATTTACATCATCCCTTCAAGTGTTGGCGATTGTTGGCAAGGTTAGCCTAACATTTTAAAATGACACATATACTACGATTAAAAACCTGGTAGTTCTAAATTTTCTTTGAAAGATGTGGAACTTACGTACCCTCTCAGGAGGACAATAATTTTACAGCACTTTAACCCCCCTCGAGGATACAGTCACTAACAATCTCAGTTACTAATTTAATCTACCAATCATGAACAATTTATAGTTTACAAGATACATCAATCAAAACTTGGCAAACAACTCTATTTCCTTTAAAAAAACAATGATTAAAAGAGAATGTATACTATTAAAAAGATCCTTAATGGTGATGATTTGAAATATTTATCCCTTGTGATGGCAAAATCAATACAGTCAAGTCAGGCTTGACTGTGATTCTCTCATCACAAGGGATACAAAATTGAGGATCCTCATCTTTCAATAAATATATTTGTATACCTGCTATGGCCGTCGCATAATGACTGGACTGGCAGCCCACGAAGGTGTAACCGATATTTTGTTTAATTTCATGTTATTTATTGACACCTTCTTGGGTGTCCCATTTCTTTTGCATCAGATCACGGATGTAAGATCTGATCAAGGGTTTATAATTAGTGCATGGGATAAGAAGTGGTGTTACAGATTTGTTGAGTGCTGCTTTTGCAGCACCATCAGCCATTGTGTTACCAGTGATACCAACATGGCTGGGTAACCAACAAAAGACGATGTCATATTGGCCAGTAGCATGATCAATAATTAATTCATGAATTTGAATTAAAAGTGGATGTTTGCATGACATATTTTTAATCGCCTGAAGGCACGAAAGGGAATCTGAAAAAAACCAATGAATTGTTTATGTTGAAATTGGTTACTGATATATTTTAGAACTGTTATCAGGTAATCGTGAAGATATTGTTCTGGATCCAATGACAGTGGCACTAGGAACAGCGCCACGAGCCTTGGATCCATCTATAAATATAGTGAGTGAGTGAGTTAATATTTAAAGTCACAGCGGCATTATTTCAGCCATATCGCGACTTGAGCAAGTTATGTATTTATATAATATATTAAGACCTGTCGTCGAAGGACAGTACAACAACTAGCAAAATATCACAGATTATAATTGTAAAACTAGTTATAGAATAATAAAATAATCAGATTATAACAGACGACACAATATAAAAAACGGGCTGTAGATCGCCAGCAACCAAAGTGAGGCCACCATACTAGGGACCATGGGGACTTACGGTACTTCTGCTACCTACATGGAACTCCAGCAGGATTTATACCATCCCTCTGGCCACTGGCGATGATCAGAAAGATTAGCCAAAGAGTTAAAATCAACAAAAATACTACGATTAAAATCACAGAGAATTGAAATGATACGTTGAATGATACCGGACTTACGTACCTTCCAAGGGGGACAACTGTTTTACGATACTTCAACCCCCTGTGAAGATACAGCCACTAACAATCTCAGTTATGATTTCATTCCACCAAACCAAAAATCATTTACTTTATACTGTACATATTATAATCAAAATTTTTCTATTAATTCTATTTCTTTTAAAAAACCGATGATTAAAGGAGCACTGATTTGATTTAAAAGATCCTTTATGGATGTAATTTTGAAATATGTATCCCTTATGATGGAAAAAGCAATGCAGTCAAGCAGGACATGCTTGACCCTGATTCTTTCATCACAAGGGATGCAGAATGGAGGATCCTCACCTTTCAATAAGTATTCGTGGGTATATCTGCTGTGGCCAATACGACATCGTCGCATAATGACCTCTTCAAATCTGGACTGACAACCCAAGTAGGTGTAACCAATAGTTGGTGTTATTTCATGTAATTTACTTATACCTACTTGGGTGTCCCACTTCTTTTGCATAAGGTCCCTGATGTAACATCTGATAACAGGCTTATAGTCACTGTATGGAAGAAGAAGTGATTACTCAAGTTGAATTTTACAAGTTCAACTCCCCACAATCCGTTTTTCGTCATTCAAATTAATTGATTATTCATCCAGTGAGTGACTTAAAATTTAACTTTACATCGGCAATATTTCAGCCATATCGTGACGAGGACTTATTAATCCAGTAAAAGGAGGTATATGCTAAAACCCTTTTCAGAACATCTAGCATGGGCAAGGAACGATTTGCTTTTGTATATAAGAACAATTATTTCTCTCAAGAGTTTTCAGTGAAAGGTTATTTTTTCACACATACTCCAGGTAACATCACAGAATATCAAATGATCAGACCCAAGGTTAAGTGTAACTTTGACACTATTTTTTGTCAATGTGTGGAGAAGTCATCCAACTTCAAATGTGTAATTTTGTATATTGTCGAAATAAATTTTGAAAATACCCGATAAACACATTGATACCTGCAAGCCTGCTTCAACCTTTTTACCTCCGCAGATTTATTCTAGGCTGATTTAGCTTTAGTGAGTGAGTGTGTGTGTATGGTTTTACTCCAGTGTCTCACATGTGTACCCACGTAGGGAAATCGAACTTTGACTTCGGCGTAACAAGCGAACGCTGTAACCCCTAGGCTACCCCACCTCTCCATTTATTTAGGAGTGTCAACACTTTACTGGTGTCTTTCCATTGGATCCGCATATAATAACGGTGGAGGCAAAACATAACATATTAAAAGAAGGGAACAGGTTCTTCGTTGGGGCAGCGTGTGATTTCGGGTTTAGAATAAGTTTAAACCAAACTATGCTGGTCATGAGGTATGACTTAATTGCTGTCAGGCTCGGTGTATTGGTGGATCGTGTATCATCATTGCTCATTATTTCATCGGTGGATTGCCTGTTCCAGACTCGATTATTGACAGACAGCCATCGTTAAGGTGGAACATTGATGAGTGCAGTATTAAACAACTACCAAGACAACAAGCTTGACTATCCGATCCATTTAATCGCCTCTTCGCGACAATCATAATTTGCTGGTTGTATCTTCAAAGGTTCAGGACAATTTTGTAAAAATGAAACCAAATGTCTACTGAGAAGATAAAAACGTGGAATAATCGGACAGTGTGTGAAATTTTTGAAATTGGCCATTTAGTCAAGAAGTATTCATTCTCATGTGCACTCCTTGCTATTCGTCTTGCATATGAATCGGAATCAAAACCCAGAACTTTGGCAAGAATTTTAACTTAAAAGCGATGTATAACAATGATCCGATGCCGTTCAATAATTGTCAAATAGCCAATTATTCCCTACCATTAACATTCCTGAACTAGAAATAAAAGAGACCAGTAAAACTGCCTCATTTGTTTAATATTTAGTGAGTGAGTGAGTGAGTTAAGATTTAACGTCACAGTAGATTTAACGGCAGTATTTCAGCCATATCGTGACGAGAACTTCATTAATAAGACATATATTGAAACGAAATAAAAACCTGTCAACGATGGACAGTACAATAACTAGTATATCACAGATTTTATTTAAAACTAGTTGAGAATATTAAAAGTTAGTAAGTAGTAGAGAACAACACAATATAAAAATGGGCTAGAGATCTTCGTTTTATATTTAGACATATGCGTAATGGGTTGCACGGGTGTAGGTTTGTCAACGCCGCACTCGTGCTAGTGGATTTCACCAAAGTAGTAAACGTCTGCATCAATTTCGATTTTTCTTCCACATTATGCTAGCTCTCCCTAATTTTACTGGAATAATGTTCAAAGCAGTATTAAACCTAACCATTCTATGCATAGAGATTGACAATGATGATCCACAAGAGGGATGTCTTCATATTTCAACAAATCAACATTCGAGCAGCACTAGATTTTGGTGTCTACGTTTCGCGACTTTTAAGGTACAATCCAACTTTATGAAAATTTCCAAGAACTCAGTCTCCTGACAAACATGGGAATACAAGGTGTAAGTCACAATAGGGAATTGCATCGGATGTCATTTTGTTCACCGATTTGGAAATGTTCTCCACATGACTACCATGAAACTGATGGAACCAAGGAACAGAAGACAATAAATCCATCATTAGTAGCAAGCAGTACAAACAGAAACAAGTTTAGCGTAACGATACCTGGTCATATTGTTTGTGTTGCCTCGACATATTGCATTTCTGTCCTATTATTTCCTGTATTATCCTGTAATAGATTCCACACAAAGTTTCATTTTGTCAATTAGCTGATGAGTTGCGGGCTTTTCCCTAATTCATAATATTAGTTTTTACTTCTACAACATGTATTACTCTAGGTATTACTTCAATTCCGGTAATGTGAGAAGAAATGCTAGCTTTGATGCAGTTATAACTGCCATGCATGAGGACAATATGATGTATGTTACCCTCAATAATACCATACATGGCGATTGTTATCGACTCCCAAAGGGAGAACATCCAAGAGCATGTGTATTGAATCCTGAGTGCTCTAATCAGTTGATGATGCTCAAATATCACCGTTGTTCATGGGCTCACCGATCCGTTTACATTGTAACACTTTGAAATGATGATGTAAATTTTACACTAATTAATGGGAAGCATAATGAGAAGTCATAAACATGGTTTGTTAAAAGGGAAATACCCGGAGATGGCTTCTAGCACTACCTGATGATGTTTTATTACCACAACAGTCCTGCAACACAACTCCAAACAAATCTGACGAACTAATCTAAAAGCCTAGCAGTAATCCCTGTAACCCTTTGTTTTCCAACAGCGCTATAGCAACAGCAATGAAGAACTGACAAGACGGCATGTTGTTGTCTTGATAAAGTACCTCAAAGTCCCAGCATTACCGGGGGGTGGGGTAAGGGGTTTCAGCTGTACTTCTGCTGTTGGACCCGTGAAGATTCCGGGGAAGAATAGGTCTTCAGCAACCCATGCTTGCCGTAAAAGGTGACTATGCTTGTCGTAAAAGGCGACTAACGGGATCGGGTGGTCAGGCTCGCTGACTTGGTTGATGCATGTCATCGATCCCAATTAAGTGGGTCGATGCTCATGATATTAATCACTGGATTGTCTGGTCCAGACTCGATTATTTACAGACCGCCGTCATATACCTGGAATATTGCTGAGTGCGGCGTTAAACATCAAACCAACCAACCAACTTCTGCTGTTGTCAATGAGAGCCATTGTAACAGTCTTGCAGAACGGACAAAAGGACCTTCTGCAGTATGAGTGAGTGAGTGAATATTGCTTAACGCCGCATCAGCAATTTTGCAGCTATTCGCGGCGAGAAATGTCTTTTTCATAATCAGATATCAACCAATAGAATAAAAGTGATGTTGAAAATCACTAAAATCTCAGTCTTCTGCAGTATGGAGTGGTCCTGTCGTGCTACCTTCAATTGTCTCATTTATTACATATATTTCAGTGTGAAAGACTGAGTTTTCCGAAGTTGTGAAAAGTGTTATTTTTTCTTATTGCAGTGAACATAGCACTTGATATTTCACTGCTGTAAAAATAACACTTTGAAAGAACTATTGTCATACAAGAGTTACCTTCCCTGAAATGTTCCCCCTTTATCGTGTGAGTCTGGCCCAAACACAAACTGTTGACATTCCTTTTACATTAGTTCCACATTGAAAAGGCAAAATAGTGACATTGATGGAGTTAATATCGCTTCATACCGTGTGTTATTCTCATGAAAATGTTTTGTTAAAAATTGTAAATTTATCATTTAACTCGTCAACCGAGACTCTTCATTTCGCAAAGCGCCATTTTGGTTACTTGACCAGAGTGTATTTTCATTGAAGGTTTTACATTTGTAATGAAATAATTTAATTTTCCTTCAGACAACTACACAAAAAGTATTTAATGAATAGCATATTTCAAGAAAAGGTATATAACTCGATGAGAGAAACATGATATTTCGCGCTTTCACTCGACACATGACATATCTTCTATAACTAACACTACGATAAGATATGTTCTGCAACCAAAGAGCATGTTACGGATGGCCTACCACATGGGTCCTGGGGTGTTTCTTTTAGATTTACCGATGTAACTGAGTTTTCGATGCCCTGACGTCCCAGTTACAATTGATGGCCCACCTTAAAAAAACACCTGTTCATCGTCGTATATAAAAAAAAGTTCAGTAACTTTCTTGGGAACTCTAATCTGCTATGCCATGATGTCGTGCTTGAATGCGAGAATGTCATAAACAATGGGCAACGTAATAAGTGATATCACTTTGTTCGAAGAATGTCCTGATAAATATTGATCTAAACTTCATAACATTTCGAGAATACAAATTGCGGGGAGAGTTACATGCCCCTTATGGAGGCAGACAGCGAACGGTCGTTGGAGAAATTTTATGTTAATTTCTGAATTTAATGTCGCTGTTCAGCCAAAATTGTTAAACGATTTATTTATGTTTAACAATGGGGACCGATTTGATGACTTTCCGGCGGAGAATCGGGTGTTATATTATGCCACGAGCTCAAGGTTGCAGACAGATCGACAAGGTGGAACGGTACACATGTCATACAAAATGGACGACAGGCATGGGATTTTGCTACAGGCTTTACATCGCTTTCCTGAGTTTTCTGGTGTTACTCTTTGGAACTGTATTTCCAATCACACTCTGCAAGTGTTAAAGCACAAGTATTGTCATAGATGCAATCTTCAAACCACCACCAACAGATAGTTTGTTTTGCTCATCTGCAAAAGTTTTCACATGCACATGCGACACGGAATGCACGGACATTTCTTCACTGTTTACATTTGATCCAACATGGCGGCTTGTAATGTCGGGCGACGTCGAAGTTAACCCTGGACCGGCAACGGCAGCTAATACTGCACAAGAAGGAAATGTAACACAAATAGAAGAACAAAGTGTAAGTGAATCCATGAAGTTACTTTCGTGCCAAATAGATATTTTGAATCGAACGATAAACACCATAAACGAAACTCTATCAACCCTCAAAACAACAATGGACAAAAACAACACTAATGTCAATTCAAAATAAGAAGCTGTCAAAAGAGTGAGTGAGTGAGTTAAAATTTTAAGTCACATCGGCAATATTTCAGCCATATCGTGACTATCAATGGTTAAATATAATAAATATATTGAAGCTTATATAAAAACCTGCCAACGAGGGACAGTAAAATAACTAGACTTATCACAGAAATAAAGTTAAAACTAGTATGTAATCATAAAATCAATAGCACGATACAAAACTTGACATTATAAAAACGGGCTATAGATCGCCAGCAACTAAAGGTAGATCACCATGCTAGGGTCAGCTGTCAAAAGAAGAAAACAACGAGATAAAGACGACAATTGACCAACGATCTGTGACGATTTCATCACTTGAAGACGAAGTCCAAGTGAAACTTTCTCTGGGGAAACACAACCTATATTTGGAATAGACATGGAGTGAGTGAATGAGTGAGTGAGTTGGGTTTAACGCCTCTTTTAACAGTATTCCAGTTATATCACGGCGTGTCAGCTTAATATGGGAGCAAAACTCGAAGTGATGCAGGTCTCGGACGTTTACCACTTCGGTGAAACCCACGAGCACCCGTATGGTGCTGATAAACCTAGAAACATAATCGGGACGAACCGGGAATCGAACCCTTAATCACAGGTTTCTGGCGTGCCCAAGGGACGCAACTCTGCACAGCGAGTCGCGGCGCTTTAGACGACTGGGCCACCTGTGCCCTCATTTTCGTTTCATACACCCCATTAATATGTATATGCATAATATCAGTCAATATGAGAGTAGTGGTAACTCTAAAAGTATTTGTAACTATTTGAAGTTTGGTCATGTAGCCTGAATGCAATAAAACATGTCTTGTCTCTTCTTCTTTCGGTTTATGAAAATTTCAGATGGCTTAGTTTTTAAATGCAAAGAAAAGACTGAAAGACATCGGTGATCAAATCTCCGTTAACACAATTTTTTTAACTCTAAGATAGCAGCACACACTCCCTTCCAGTTTACAATAATGCAGGAGTACCGCAACATACCGGAATGTTCATAGGTATACTGCTGGTTGGGATTATATGTATCTCCATGACATGATAATTATCGTATCAATGAATGCATCTATGACAGGAGTGAGTGAGTGAGTGAGTGAGTGAGTTGGGTTTAACGCCGCTTTGAACATTATTCCAGTTATATCACGGCGTGTCAGCTTAATGTGGGAGGAAAGCCCGAAGTGATGCAGGTCTTAGAGGTTTCTACTTCGGTGAAACCCACGAGCACCCGTATGGTGCTGACAAACCTAGAAACATATTCGGGGTGAACCGGGATTCGAACCCACAATCATAGGTTTCTGGCGTGTCCAGGGGACGCAACTCTGCACAGCGAATCGCGGCGCCTTAGACGACTGGGCCACCCGTGCAAAACTCGAAGTGATGCAGGTCTCGGACGTTTACCACTTCGTTGAAACCCACGAGCACCCGTATGGTGCTGATAAATCTAGAAACATAATCGGGACGAACCGGGAATCGAACCCTTAATCACAGGTTTCTGGCGTGCCCAAGGGACGCAACTCTGCACAGCGAGTCGCGGCGCTTTAGACGACTGGGCCACCTGTGCCCCCATTTTCGTTTCATACACCCCATTAATATGTATATGCATAATATCAGTCAATATGAGAGTAGTGGTAACTCTAAAAGTATTTGTAACTATTTGAAGTTTGGTCATGTAGCCTGAATGCAATAAAACATGTCTTGTCTCTTCTTCTTTCGGTTTATGAAAATTTCAGATGGCTTAGTTTTTAAATGCAAAGAAAAGACTGAAAGACATCGGTGATCAAATCTCCGTTAACACAATTTTTTTAACTCTAAGATAGCAGCACACACTCCCTTCCAGTTTACAATAATGCAGGAGTACCGCAACATACCGGAATGTTCATAGGTATACTGCTGGTTGGGATTATATGTATCTCCATGACATGATAATTATCGTATCAATGAATGCATCTATGACAGGAGTGAGTGAGTGAGTGAGTGAGTTGGGTTTAACGCCGCTTTGAACATTATTCCAGTTATATCACGGCGTGTCAGCTTAATGTGGGAGGAAAGCCCGAAGTGATGCAGGTCTTAGAGGTTTCTACTTCGGTGAAACCCACGAGCACCCGTATGGTGCTGACAAACCTAGAAACATAATCGGGGTGAACCGGGATTCGAACCCACAATCATAGGTTTCTGGCGTGTCCAGGGGACGCAACTCTGCACAGCGAATCGCGGCGCCTTAGACGACTGGGCCACCCGTGCCCCCCCCCCCCCCCCCCCCCACCCCCCATGACAGGAAATAATCTCTAGCAGGTACATGTAAGTGTATAATCAGCAAGTAAGTATGAACAATCATAGATCCAATAGATTTTCAAATATTTGAACAAGCACAACGAGGTCTCCTACCTGTTTCGACCTGATTGCGCTTTTATGATTTTATAGTTTCGAATGTTCACTGAGCAGTCAACACAGTCAATATTAACAACATAGTCCGGATGAGCCAATATGATTAACGGCGATTCAACTCGGTGACAGCATAAAGTGTTTGGCTTTATCGATTTCCTTTCCTTCAGCTATTCAGCATCATGTGTTTGCAACCGCTGACGGTTTAGGTGGAAGTCATGTCTACTTTCTATTTGGTCGGACTAAACACATTACTTCTTACAATGCTCTCTGGGAAGAGTTCAATTCAATACGATTTGTGCAACTACTGATATTTTATTTTGTTTTAATGATGATTATCATTAGATATTAGTTGAGAAACAGAAACAAACATTAATGGTCAATGAGACTCGTAGTGGTCACTGCCCCAAGGCGGTAATCTATCTAATATAATGGTCATTGTGACTTGCAGTGGTCACTGCCCCAGGGCCGTATCTTTCCAAAATATTGGCCATTGCGGCGTTATCCTCCCAGTGGACTCTCCCCTGAACCGCCAACAGTCAACTGATTCGTTCAAACTACATGCTACCTACATATTGATTAGAATCTATTTACATATGGTAAAGGAACCAGTCATGTTTGCCAGTTTAAGGATGGCTCAGCAGCTGATATAGAGCGGCACATGCATCCTATCACACAGTCGACACAGATTGACAGTTGAAGAAGTTTGTTCTAAATCCACCAGAATGGTTCTGTCTTTTCCCTGTCACGAGGTTGTTTTGTGCCTGTGCGCGGTGTTTGTGTCATCTGAGCGAATCAGTGGAACTTACTTCAAACGAAGAGAAGTTTTTATGAATAAGATAATTCAGACCGATGCACATTGCCGTGCGCGGGTTGGTAGTAGATTAGATTGTGGAACCTACTGTAACCAGTTCAGCAGATCAATCAGTTTCTTCTATAATAAGGTGAACCAGGATTGTGTCTGTCCACGAATCACTCCAGTCACCAGCGACCTTGTACCTGCACCGGGCTATGCTTTGTACAGCACGAAAGGTAAATCTGTCCTTTGGAATATCGTAAACTTTATTTGTCTCTATCAAAAACAAAATGAGAAATCAAGCTGTGGATGACAACAAAATGGAAGAGCCTCAAGTTATTAGCTGGGTGTGAATATATGTCAGAATAATACTGAAACATATCAAATTCATTATTATATTTTTGTTTTGTGAGCCCCTTTGGCCCATTTCATTTTCATGTCCAGTTATATTTTTTAAGAGAGCACCACACCGAACTGCCTCAATTTCTTTTGTGATCCTGAACCGTATGTTGGCTGCAATAATATTTTCTCTTTTTGAGAGACTGATGCACCTAGCTCAGCATGGTATATACCTCTGTCATATAGCCGGAATATTGCTGCATGCGGCGCTAAACAACAAACAAACATGGTATATTTTATTAATTTCATCTATCGTTATATGTTCATCTTTAGTCCATGAAATGGCTGTATTGCACAATGTTCGAACTCAGTTAATTTTCATAACAGGGGAAGGAGCAGAACCTGCAGTGGAATATGTTTAAAGTAACAGGTGTTTCACAATGAATGGGAATCAATATATTTTTCAAATTTGGTCAGGATTTGGTTGCATGCACTCCGTGTGTTTAGCACCTGTAGCTGTCTTGAGCCTCATTGCAAGAAGAGGTAACCATGTTGCTAGGGCACGATTTATCCCCATGTCCACTCTAATTGTAACGCCAAAGTAGATTTGTGAATAAATTTCCACGCTGATGTAGACATAAATATCTTTTATTGACTTGGGAATTGCTGAAAGTTCAAAAGCGAAGTGATAGTTTTAAAAATACTGCTATTTTGCTTTCTTGTATATCGCTCCAAAGAAGTAATTCATTCCTTGCTGAAATATTTTCAAGAACCAGTTTCACATCCTCCACCTACAGAAGGGTACAACCTGAGGCAAACGGGTTGCCCACCTTAGTATCCTCTTATGACTAGCTTGGGATGCTTGGGGCAATTTTTATCCTAGGTAGTACGAATGGAATGCAAATGGAGATGCTACTTCAAATGATAAAACCAAGATTGGCTCACACATTTTCTTCTTGTTGACCATTAAGATAAAATGGCAAGCCAGGGTACATGCTGACGACATATCATGTTCTACCTATCGCTCTTTAGTATGTGGGCTGGTAAAGTGAGAGTTCTGATTGTAGTCGACACAAAGCCTAATTACATAATGTCCATACAAATAAGGTGAATTGAAATGGGGTTTAATATAACGTTCATGATTATTGCACGTATATAATACGTGCATGTTCGTTAGACGATGATTCTTTAAATATTAACCCACATACTCATATGTACCTCAATATTGTATTTTTTGTTACTTGACAGGCTACCTTGAATTGGGCGTGTCAAATGTCACATGTGGTCAAACAAGGTAGGTTCTGACTGTTTTCCATAGAACGTTAGCCTATTTGGTACACTGCGAAGTTGTTCGCTAACATAATCAAAATAGTATATGAGTGCTGCACAGGCTAAACGTGGGATACCCTGATGATCTCAAAACCGTCTAGCATAGTGGCTGAATCGTTAACACATCACTTCGAAGGTTCAGATTCGATATGAGAAGACATACCTTGAATATTGCTTTAAATCCAACTCACTCACTCACTCACTATCTTCCCCCGTGGGGACCCGGGGAAGATAAGAATGTGTCATCAACTCACCATGGCTGGTCGTAAAAGGCGACCGAATTAGGCAACCTGTTTGGCGTGGGTTGCGCCCCTATGTCGGTGGAGGAAGGGATGCTGGTGGTTGAGGGCACTGGAGCCAGGAACAAGTGTTCCTTTTGCCTAACACAACTTCGACCCTTACTGCACCTAGACGGGTGGTAGAGTTGGCCCGATTGTATCAATCGGCTAGTCACGCCATGCCCTTTCCATGGAAATTTCATTTTCAAAACATGTTCATCATAACAATGCCTTTTCGTTATAAAACATTAATTTTGCCTAGAGTCCTATGCCAGAAGGCGGTGGCTCATGGGCCAATCTGGTTATATAGACCTCTGAATTGTGTGCTCTTAGGAACTGTGTCATGGGCCGAACCAGCCTGGCACTTCTTCTTTAAGATATCATGGCTTTTCATGTCTGCAGTTTCTGGAGTATGACACCTTTGTAGCCCTGGTGTTTCAGGCTGGCTTCGGCTGCAACATCGTCCTTGTTGACACTCGATGGCGGCTGGGGAGTAGGGTTGTTGAATTATTTTATTACACCATATCTGCACACACAATCTGGTTCATGAAAGAATAACAAACGTAGACACTTTGACTGCATTTCGTCTGACGATGAAGCTGCTAAATACTGTTTCTTGGCCTCGGGTTAGTCATTGCATCAGCCGATGGCAATCCATTAAACTTAAACCCATTTGCTATCTCCAAGGGCATTGTTGGTTACCGAGCCATGTTGGAATAACTGGAAACCCAATGGCTGATGCTGCAGCAAAGAGCAGCACTCAACAAATCTGTTTCACCACTTCTGATCCCATGCACTGATTATCAACCCGTGATTAGATCTTACATCTAATTCAAAAGAAGTGGAACACTCCTGTAGGTATAAATAAATTACATGAAATTAAACCAACTGTTGGCTCCACCTACTTGGGTTGTCAGTCCAGATTTGAAGAGGCCATAATACGACGATGTCGTATTGGCCACAGCAGGTATGACCCGTGAAGATTCCGGAGTAGAATAGGTCTTCAGCCACCAATGCTTGCCGTAAAAGGTGACTATGCTTGTCGTAAAAGGCGACTAACGGGATCGGGTGGTCAGGCTCGCTGACTTAGTTGATGCATGTCTTGGATCCCAATTGCGTGGATCGATGCTCATGATGTCAATCACTGGATTGTCTGGTTCAGATTCGATTATTTACAGACCGCCGTCATATAGCTGGAATATTGCTGAGTGCGGCGTTAAACAACAAACTAACCATAGCAGGTATACACATGATTATTTATTGAAAGGTGAGGATCCTCCATTTTTTATCCCTTGTGATGAAAGAATCGCGGTCAAGCATGTCCTGTTTGACTGTGTTGATTTTCCATCACAAGGGATAAATATTTCAAATCATCATCAATAAAGGATCTTTTTGATAGTATTAATTGGTTTTTATTGTTATTCGAAGTAATCGAAGTGATTGATAAGTTTTGAATTGTGTAGATAGCTATGTTTTATATTGGTAATGTATACTTTGTAATTTAGATTGTTAGTGGCTGTATCCTCAAAGGGGGTTGAAGTAGCGTAAAATAATTGTCTCCCCTGAGAGGATATGTAAAACCACATCATTCAAAGTACATTTATTCATACTTAAGTTTTAAACGTAGTATTTTAGTTTCAACTTTTGGCTTTATTGTGTGCCATCACCAGCAGCTGAAGGGATGGTGTAAATCCTGCTGGGGAACCGTGCAGGTAGCTGAAGTATTGTATGTCCAAACGGTCTCTTGTGAGGTGGTTGCTGGTGATCTGTAGTCCATTATTATACTGTATTGTTAAATGAAAGTTTATTCTTTTAAATGTTCTAAACTAGTTTTAAAATCGAAACTGTGGTACTCTAGTTATTATACTGTCCATCGTTAACAGGTTTTTATTTAATTTAGATATAATTATTATAACTGTTTCGTCACGATATGGCTCATATTCGCCGATGTGACGTTAAATTGCTCTCACTCACTATCTATAGTTATCTATAACGCTGAAAAAAGGGAGTATGCTGCCCATGTCATTATCACGTCATAGATATGTATAAAGTATTAGGGTGCATGGAAGAAAACAACAGATATTCTCCCCATCTGACACTAAATTGTTATTTCAGCCTGGCAGTTATCAACAACTACAACTGAATCTTTAACGAATGTGTAAAGCCAACAAGAATTAAGATATATACCAACTAATTATCTATCTTTTAATCTTGTACACATGGGACGTTATCGAACTGAGACCAGTGATTGTGTATTTTAACTTTAGTGTTTATTATTTGCATGCACTGAATAATACTATTGTATCCTATATATTAGGATGGAGACTACACTCGTGAATGAAGGACAATTAAGTTACGCCGTAATGGTCTGACCCCACTTCGCTGGGCAAACTGACGTCTTCTTGCTAACATTGTTCTTTCATAACTGTCAAGCAAGAAGGAGCATCCATATCAGTTATTGGTCGGTGAAAGGTTTATTTTGACTTGTCACATAGCTGAATGGGAAGAAATATGGCAAGATTATGTTAACGATCTCTCATGCTGCGGGTTTTCCCCAAACATCTTCAAACCACTGTGTCCGTACTATGGTAGCTGCAGCGTTGTCTGAGATGCAAAATCCTTGCAGAGTTGCATAACCATTAGCACACCTGTTGCTGCGTGTAGGGTATTTAGCAACATACTGCGGTCAAACAATACCACCACAGCTCTTCCTTGGCCCTCGTTGGTCTTCTGGCGGTACCAACTCTAGTGGTGTTGGAGAGTCCGCCCGGAGAGCGGAAGGTCCGGGGTTCGATTATGGCAGGCATAGTCGCCTTTAACAGCAAGAATGGATTGCTGTAGACCTATTCTACCCTGGATCTTCACGGGTCCCGGCCGTTGTGGTAGTTCGGCCCTGCAATGCATTTGCGGAATGTTTCGAGTCACGTGATTAAACTGAAGCAAATTATTATACAAAGTTATATATGAATCCTTGTTGCTGCTTTGGATTTAAGATAATCACAGATTGAACGGAATATAAAATGTGACTGCGTTAAACCATAAACTAATAATATAGTTATGTTTTATTATGTTAAAATATACTTTGTCTCTAAAAGTCGGGGAACAAAGAGCCCGTCAGTTGGACCTGTCCGAGGGTTTTCAATTTAAGCCACTGCTTATCCCATTTTTATCAAACTCGAATAAAACACAATATTATTCTGAAATTCGGCATCTTAGAAAAGTAATAAGTTTGCTCTTTCCGTATGTCTAGTGTAATAAAGTATAGTTTTGCCCTGAACTATTATAACCCAAGCGTCGTCATGCTTCAACTATAATAGTTCAGCACAAAACTATACCTTATTACACTATAATGGGGGTAAGGCAAATTGTATTATATAAATACAAGGCAGGTTATCGAAATGGACCAGCAACATTGTTTCTAACGTCAATGTTATTCATTTTCCCCTGCAACTTGGGATGAAGACTCAATCGTGAATGACATGTTTCTTACGTTCCAGTGGCATCCTGATGGTTTCAGCCCCAAATTGGTTCAGTTATGATACAAATCCTCAGGACATAACTGTAAGTAATATGCCATGCATCTTCAGTAGGTATTCAATGCACTAGTGTCAGGAGTCAAGATTTCTTTGATGTCTGTGCTAAGATGAGAAAAGATCACATCATATACATATTTATAATGTGTGTTATCACGCGAGTGTGTTTGAGGATGGTCAATATGCTGTAATTGGATTAGGATTAAAACATTGTTTTTAACGAGCCTTGGCGAGCTTAATACATTGTCTTGTTTCCTGATACAATCCCGACCCGTGAAGATTCCGGGGTAGAATTGGTCTTCAGCAACCCATGCTTGCCGTAAAAGGCGACTAACAGGATCGGGTGGTCAGGCTAGCTGACTTGGTTGATGCATGTCATCGATCACAATTGCGTGGATCGATGCTCATGATATTAATCACTGGATTGTCTGGTCCATACTCGATTATTTACAGACCGCCGTCATATAGCTGGAATATTGCTGAGTGCGGCGTAAAACAACCAACCAACTACTTACCATCCCAAAATACACAGGCGTGATAACCTCTTTATCATATCATGGCATTCTTCCATTTTGTGAGGGGCGGTCGGGTAGCCTAGTGGTTGAAGCGTTCGCTCGTCACGCTGAGGACCCCGGTTCGATTCCCGACATGGGTACAATGTGTGAAGCCCATTTCTGGTGTCCCCCGACGTGATGTTGCTGGAATATTGCTAAAAGCGGCGTAAAACCATACTCACTCACTCCATTTTGTGATCCATTTCTCTGCCCATCTCTCGCAACCATTACCTAAACATTGGAAGTTTAGGGAAAATGGAAAATCAACACGCTTGGCAAGTGTTCTCGTTAAACTGTCAAGCAATTTATATCTCCAAAGTTGCCAAAACTTGCAATATATATATTGAAGATTGTAAATAATGGAGAATGGAGTCTGAAAAAGACAACCCAGTGATTGACACCTTGAGCATCGATCTACGCAAATGGGATACGATGACATTCCTCAAGCAAGTAAGCGAGTCTGACCACCGGATTCCGTTTGTTACCTCTAATGACAATCATGGGTTCCCGAAGATCAATTCTTACCTGTATCATATATATATGTATATATTATATCTGTACAATGCTTAAAACATTATCAGGTTTGTGATAAACATCACATCTTACTAATCCCGAAACATTGCTTTGCTTTTGAAGTTTTATCTCGGTCGCCGACTCTACATTGATGAGATTCGCATCCCCCCTAAAACAGTCAAGAGCTCATTGAAGATTATTTGGTTCTACAGTTCAAGCGATACAGAAGTTTGGGTTGCTGGGGATCCAGAGATCGTGACAAATGGAAACTTTTTCATTCCAGATGTTAAGGTATTTTTTCACATAAGTCATATAAATAATAGTTTGTAAAATACGCAGCCAGACGGGGGAGGGTTGGTGGTGTAAATACGGGAACAACTGATTGTTTTCCATTTTTTTTCTGGAACTAAGTCATTTCTCAAACAAATGATCGGACACCAACCTCCAAGTCAAACCCCATGGAATGACTTGCAAATTATCTATTCACATCTGTAAGTCATCATCACTAGGACTATGTGTTGTTTCTTCAGTATGTGCATTGTTATAGACAAACTTTGGACTAGAAAGCCAATATATATCTCATCTAAAAGTAATTGAGTAATTAACTTATTGTATTGAAACATACATGATCAGGATTACAATCATAAAAGGCAATACATTTGGTTGGTTTGTTGTTTAACGCCGCACTCAGCAATATTCCAGCTATATGACGGCGGTCTGTAAATAATCGAGTATGGACCAGACAATCCAGTGATTAAAATCATGAGCATCGATCCATGTACTCGGGATCGATGACATGTTCAACCAAGTCAGCAAGCCTGACCACCCGATCCCGTTAGTCGCCTTTTACGACAAGCATAGTCACCTTTTACGGCAAGCATAGGTTGCTGAAGACCTATTCTACCCCGGAGTCTTCACGGGTCAAAGGCAATACAACTGAGGGTCAAATAAGTTGCAGCAACAATGTAGAATAGGTCCTTTTACATCGGTCAGTGCAATCACGAATGTCCAGAATTTGTCACAGTCGAATGTATATTCAACAACACAAGTTCCTGTGACACCAATATTTTAGTGTATTTTTCAAACATGTAACGGTTGGTTTTCAATATTGTAGTACATGTATGGAATCAAGTCACAAAAACGCAACTGCTACAGAAAAGGTACCCACTACCCAAGAATGGGTATAAAAACATGTGCGTTAACGGGATTCCATATGCATTGTTTAGCATCGTGCTGACAACAACCACTCAGAAAAACAACAAAATAATGCAATTATTCAACATTACGAAATGAGCGTCTCTGAACCTTTGGTATGCTTGAGGCAGGAACAAGTCAACGTGATGTTGCAAGACAATTTAACGTCCACAGAAACACCATTTGGTGTTTATGGCAACGTTGGCAACAGACGAATGCAGTCAGAGACCATCCTCGGAGTGGCAGGCCACGCATAACCAATAGTCGACAAGACAACTGGATTCGAACAACACACCTATGAAATCGATTCCAGCCAGCAACAGTGACTGCAAGAAGCATCCCTGGCCTTCGACGAATATCCTCAGAAACCGTACGTCGCCGCCTCAGATGTGCAGGGATTGTCGCCAGAAGACCCGCCAGAGGTCCCATTTTGACAAGAAACCACCGTCAAGCACGTCTACAGTGGTGCAGACAGCGTCTACGCTGGACGGCCATGCAGTGGGGACAAGTTCTATACACTGACGAGTCTCGTTTTCACCTCAGCCACAGCGATGGACGGATTCGAGTGTACCGACGTCGAGGTGAACGTTACGTCAATCATTGTGTCATGGAAGAAGATCGGTTTTGGGGCGGCAGCGTTATGGTATGGAGTGAGATTACATCAAGACAGAGGACCCGTTTGATAGTGGTAAAGAGAAATCTCAATGGACAGCGCTACAACGTGTTCCACACACACTCCAGGAACTTCGAAACATGCTCCAGCAGATATGGACAGATATCCCACGGAACTTTGTGCGACGCCTGGTCCATTCCATGAGACGAAGATGTGTTGCTTGCATCGCAACGAGAGGCTGGTTGGTTGGTTGGTTGTTTAACGCCGCACTCAGCAATATTCCAGCTATATGACGGCGGTCTGTAAATATTTTAGTCTGGACCAGACAATCCAGTGATTAATATCATGAGCATCGATCCACGCAATTGGGATCAACCAAGCCAGCGAGCCTGACCACCCGATCCCGTTAGTCGCCTTTTACGACAAGCATAGTCACCTTTTACGGCAGGCATGGGTTGCTGAAGACCTATTCCACCCCGGATCTTCACGGGTCGCAACGAGAGGTGGACACACACGCTATTGATTTGTAAAGTGACATTTTGGCATGTTCATGTTATTTTATGAAATCACGCTTTTTCTGAAGTCAGTATGGCAAATTGAACCATTTGAACACTTACAGGAGTCTTTTATCCGTTCCAAACCGAAACCGTTTCAGATTTGGTAAAAAACATAACTTTGCATTAAATCTTATTCAATGTCACAGGAACTTTTGTTGTTCAACATATTATATGAAGCAGTGTCCTTTCTTGGATCAAGAAAGCAGTGTCAGAAGCAGGCAATGCGTCGATGTCATCCGATTATTATTCTGTCCTCACTGGACTTGTTGATATGATGCAAGTCCGTTGGGAGAAGACAATCCCCGTTCCAAAGTTATATCGCCTTATTGAAACGGTTGCCTTGTGAAGTATCTCGAAACGACAACAATAAATAAAAACGACAAAACCCTTTATGCAAAGATCTCAATATGAAACAGATGAGCCGGTCTCACTTGTCTCCTACATTTCTAGTTCATGTGGGTACAGCGGTGGAAAGGAATTTGCTATTTGAAGGTTATTGAACGATATCAGATTGTTCCCGTGTATTTTTAGGTGAACAATTAAGCTCCTCACAGTCCTTTAGGAAATGCTACCTGGAAGTTTAGAGAATAATGTAGTTTTTTCTCGAAGTTGATAACAGTAAACTTAGCTGAACATAGCAGAGCTCTCTATTATACCGGGAGGGTAACGAGGGCCGGGACGGAATTTGGATTGTAATCACTAAGGGAGGTCACTCAATTTTACGACCTGCTATGTGCATGCCACTTAATAATTTTTTTTAGCCACAGCAGCTAACGACATTACATGAGTGTTTGCTGTTCTGTATAACGATTCATGAACAACCTTAGAAGACGCTCCTACCTTTTCATTACCTGTCGTCAGAATGCCTGAGCTGGCACCGCTGATCAGGGTCGCTGTAGTTTGTTTGAACACAGAAGAAAACCAAATAGTGTGAATATGACCATTTAACAGCAATCGCTTCACGTTACAGGAATATCTTGTCCTAAACATTGAATTAACTATGTTTTTATCCAGAAGCTGTCCGACATTGTCACCAGCGTGAGCCTAAAATTCCATGGAACCACAGCAGGATTTGTGGAAAGACAGGACTTCCTGATCCTTGCCCACGAATAGAGTTCACTTGCATTACTCGCCGCCTTTTTGGAAGAGACATTGTATTTGTTTTAAATGTCTCAAATGCAAGGTCAACATAAAAAACAGGAGTATGAGGACCCAAGACAATGCTGCTGATGCACGATCATATTTGAATGTATGGCCAAACTGACCATTGCATTCCCTCGACATTTGTTGTAGGACCGCCTCCGTGGTCTAATTGTAGAGTGTCCGCCTGGAGAGCGGAAGGTCCGGGGTTCGATCCCAAGCCGCGTCATACTAAAAGACGTTAAAAGACGGTACTTGTTGTTACCCTGTCTGGCGATCGGCATTAAGGGGCTAAAACAAGGACTGGTCGGCTCGGAGTCAGTATATTGTGTCTGAGTGTAAAACCTGGCATTTGTTCAACGACTTTGATGCATTAAGGAGCGACCCTGCAGTATGTTTAGTAAAATGATTTGTAAAAGAAAAGCATAATTATATTTGTCGTGTGGCACGTAACTAACGTTTTAATGAACATGGATGGAGTTTACATATTGCAAACTGTACAACAGTGGACACGTGTAGTAAGACCACTCAGCAGGTTTTACAATTGCTCCCCAGGTTTTACAATTGCAATTGCAATTGTAAAACCTTGGGAGCAATTGTAAAACCTGTCGTGAATTTCATCAATTAACTTTGAGTAAGGAAAATATCGTCATCGTCAGACATCCTCTCTTGTGAACAGTCAACGACACAATGCCATGTGGTACGACGCACGCGGTTCTTTCTGCACGTACAGCCCTCTTCTGCACGTGCAGTCCGCGCAGCGGCCCGCGATAACAACTGTTATAAAGCGTGTCTCGTTATACCGCGCTTATTTGCGACCCGTATACCGCGTAAGTATAAGCTCCCAAAATGACATAGTTTAATGGATAGCGGTTTATAAGTTGGACAAACCATTCCACCTCAGGAATGGTATGATTGTATAACCGGGTAGGCACCCTGTGCCTACCCGGTTATACAATCATACCATTCCTTCGGTGTCATGGTTTCTCCATTACATATCATGTGCCCACCATTAGCATGGCACATCCTGTAGTCTGACAATTTACCAAATGAGAAGACGGATCACACATTGAGAAATGTTATTCCACTTGGTCTTAAGCGCGTGTGAAAGCTGCGATCCAACTCTTCCCATTGGTGGTTTATTTTTTTTAAATCTATCGAGATAGTGGGCAAAGGAAGGAACTGTGTGTTGTAGTGCCACAGGAATGCTATATATACACGTCGTGTGAGCTGTATATCATTGTCATGTTGAAAGATTTTGCTAGTATGGTTCTTAGTGAGAATAACTTGCGGCTATTGGATTTAAAAAAAATAGCGTTGGACAGTTATGTTACCTCCATTTAATTATGCTGCAACTGCTAAATAAATCCGTGTACGTGGCACCGAAACGTCTCTGGTAAATGGTAATCCCAGACTCTCCCGTCAGCTCAGCGCTGCATTGACTCGTTGGCTAGGTTATATTCTGCGTGTTTGACACCACTGACGTCGCAGATTGATGATGATGATGATGATGATGATGATGATGATGATGACGTTGCGTCAAAACCACGTCTCTGTCAGGACGTCCTGCTGCCTCGCGAATGCGCTTCTGCACTATCCGGACAATCATCCTTCACAATCGTGGAATTACTGCTGTTCATGTGTTTTGATTATTCCATCAAAACTTTTTTTAATCTGCTTTGTTAATCATAAGCTTTACATATCTTTTATGGGCTAATGTATGTTATAGTATGTATAGCAATGTCACCAATACGTTTCTGTTTATGGAGGAGTACATGCACATAACCTTTGATGCTTGACGTTTAATCTTTTGATATGCTACATTGAAATAAATTGGTTGTTGACACCTGCCTACCTATTTATGAATGAAAATTAAATGGTATTAGGTTAATGAGGTATTATATATATTTATCATATATATTATATATATTTTTAAATACAGATATCAAAGCAATGTTGTATCGAAATATATTATGTGCTGATGTTCTTTGAATGATGGCCATGGTTATACCATGAAGATCCGATTTTGATTCATTGTGGTCTAACCTATACTTAACTGTCATCTTAAAGACTGGAGCGGGTGATATGTCCGGTCGTTGCGGTGTCATGTTTCCACTGAAGAGTCGCAAACGATATACAAAACAAACTTCGGGACAACTTTCCGTATACAGGTAGGTTGAGGGCTGGGGGCAAACCTCGAGTCTACTCTCCATTTATATTAAATTTTAATTCCCTTAACCTCCAATGCAAGTTTCAGACATTTTGGCGTCATTTTGTGTAAAGAGGAGTATCATCAATTAACATATTTTTGTATGACGCGGCAGTGGGATAGAACACCGCTCATTGTGACGCAAAAACTATGACATCTCAATATGCTGTTGAAAAAAGTGTCAACTCTCAAGGTCCATTAAACTTGCATACATTCTTTGTCGTTTTTAAAACCTCTGATTGACCATTATTGAAAACATTCTGCAACATGTTTAACGGATATGGTCTTTCACGCCTGGCTGCTGGGTTATCTGACGCAGATTCTTTTCACTCATGAAACAAGAAAGTTATTGGAGACTTGCCCTGATGCGGCACTAGGCCAATCTTTGAGACATTTTGGACAGACGGTGAATGTTGTTTTCCTATAATGTGTGAAATAAATTTAAAAAATAATTTAAAAAAAGAGGCAGTGAGAAACGTAAAAAATAAATAAAACAAACAACCCCTCCCACCTTCTGTACCCCTCAAGTTGTATTGTAATAATTATTGTTTGACATGTTTACTTGAGAAAATATGAACGAAATGGTGCTTATATCTAAATGACACGTTTATCTAATTCATAAAATGCATAACACATTGATGAATAAAATAACTTGCTGAGATACCATGTCGCAGTTTACCATAGATACCTTACTCGGTCACAGTAATACTGACTCCATGAAGACCAGTCCTTGTTTTATCCCCGTAATGCCGAGCGCCAGGCAGGGTTACAACAAGTACCACATGTTGAGGTCATGATCAGTGATCGAACTAACGACCTTCTCTCTCTGCAGAGACGCTCTATTCACTACATCGGGTCTACATATTTAATAACACCATGACTAATAGTTTCTCCGGTTATGAAAAGGTATATTTCTTATTTATTCAATATGTCCGTCTATGCATGTTAAAAAATACATGTTTGATAGCTTTTTGTGAAAATTACTTTTATCTTGATCACGCTAGGTTTGGTAATAATAGGCCTATTTTAACTGTACTTCATTTCACTCAAGACTACAAAACTCAACATGCTGAGGGTCAACAGAGATCAATATTGTCTTGTTAATCCGACAATCGGCTTTATCCGACACTAATGATGGGAGCCAATGAAATCAGTGCTATTAAGACCCGTTAATCCTACAGTCTCGCATTCCGACTCCGACACATCTAACTTGCAACGAATAACCGAAATCACTCATTAATCAGTCTCGTTAATCCGACACAGTGATCAGCGTACCCCGTGGTCATCTGCCCGTGAGTGCACAGCCCGTATTTTGATGCGAGACGAGTCAGCTGGTAGCTGCGTATTACAACAGCTGCAGAGATATACTTGCTTAACAATAAACAATTAATGATTTAATCAAGCATGCTTAGATTACCTCATTCTCATTCAAATCAGATACAAGTACTCGCTATCGCCGAGGACATCCCATTACAGGTCACGTCAGAACAATCTTTCTTGAACTATGACCGACCAATGAAATGGCTAACAGAAAGTCAGCGTTAGCCACTAACAAAGCAGCTTTCTTAAGTTTTGTGGTACCAGTTTCAAACTGCCGACTTCCATTCCAGACTATGCTTTTTAAAGTATTTTGAATAAGTCACACAGTCCGTAACAGTAGTTTTGTGCTACGCTTTTGAGGTTGCATGATTGGAAAACATATTCCGCTAACAGTGTTACACAACAATATGAATATTTCATTTTTTTCTTTTTTTATTACGTGTTTGTACCGTTACCTATTGTTGTCCGATTTTCGATCACGTACGTTGATACTTCTTAATTTCGTTTGTCAGACATACTCGTTAATCCGACATAATCATATGCAACCAACCATGCCGGATTAACGGGACTTGACTGTATACACAAACATGGCAGCATTATGTACAATAATAACTTAAAAACATTCATAACACATTTACAGTGAGTGAGTTGTGTTTTAAAGCCGCTCTGTACAGTATATCTGTTACATCACGGCATGTTAGCTTAATGTGGGAGGAAAGCCCGAAGTGATGCCTCTGAGTTACTATTACATGATGAAATGTAACTGCAATACGTTCGTATTTCCGTTGGAGTGAGGTATTCAATGTGTCATATAAACAGGTTATGAATAGCTAATTTTATCATCTAACTAAATACATTATCTTAACGAAATGGATCATATTTCCATTAACTGTATATGCACGAAAATTAGGTGAGATATATATTAATCAATATAACAATGTCGTTTTTATGCGATGTTGCCAAAGACATAAAAGAAGCCATGACGTCAAACAAACAAAATCAAATTGTATGATTTAATAGACGATTCATAGAAGATTATCGATTTTCTTCGTCCATGGCAAACTATTTTTCGTATCGAATGTATAACGTTATACATAAGCATATATATCCATTTGATGTATATTTCTGGCGTTCAGATATTAGGCAATATTTTATTCGCTCAAAATATCCTAACATTGTCAAGCAACACATTTTGTCGCACAGTACTTTTTCTGTGTACGATAGAAATTGGCGAAATTTGCTGTTTTGTAACGTATAACAAAATCCAGGAAACACTTTCAAATCATAGATAGATTGACATATTTAGCTTCCTCTCTGTGAAACACTTTTTGAAATCCCTGTATGTATAGTGTAAAATCCAATCATTGCCGAGGGGCGGTCGGGTAGCCTAGTGGTTAAAGCGTTCGCTCGTCAAGCCAAAGACCCGGGTTCGATTCCCGACATGGGTACAATGTGTGAAGCTATTTCTGGTGTCCCCCGCCGTGATATTGCTGGAATATTGCTAAAAGCGGCGTAAAACCATTCTCATTCACTCACCCATTGCAGTTGCAGCATATGATGTCAGTTTATGTGATGAAAATGATTGAAGCGGACATATAATACATCAGTTAACATGTTGTTACTGGTGTACAGGAATGTTGTTGCTCTATTCCCATATGTCCTAATGTGTGCAGAAATAATGTTGAATCCCCACAGAAATATTTTATCTGATGTAATTATTTCAATCATGTTGTATACATGTACACCTACGATGTCAAAGCTTCATATACATATGTACTCTCCCCCCCAAAAAAAACAAAAACAAAAACAAACTCATATTAAAGCTGTTGTGTTCAAAAAAGTATTTTATAGATTAATCATATCATTTGTAGCCAAACCTTCAACATGGTGTATAAATATACAGTCAAACACTGCTGTTTCCAATTTTGATATGTTCTCGAAGTGAAAGCTTGGTCCCTGCAATTCCTTTTTATTATTTATTATCTTTCTCGGTTGTGCCGAACCTTTGATAACTCAAAAGTGATTACGTACGTCCATTCGACTTCGACAGTGTTATTGCACATACTCCCCCCCCCCCCCCCCTACCCACCCAAAAAAAGACCCGCATATTTAATTTGCTGTGTTGAAAGTAGCATAACCCATGTTATAGATCAGTTATATCATTTGCAGCCACATTGCAAAAGCACGTGGGAATGTCGGTAATCATAAATAAGTCAATAAAAGTTCAATGACTTGATGACGCCAGTTCACAGGTAGGCGTTGTCCTCAGTACCTATTGTGACCACAAAGTGCCTCCAAAACTGCCTTGCGTCTTCTCGACATGATCTGACGACGTCTTTGGATCCAAGCTTGTGGGATCCCAGCCTACTAGTCTTGCAATGTGTGTAACAGTTGCAGAAGCGTCCGGGGTGGCGTTTGACCTTGACCTACCTGTCTGTCATCCTACAAGTGTTCTATGGGGTGAAGATCTGGCGAATCGGAATTTGGTTGGTTTGTTTGTTGTATAACGCCGCACTCAGCAATATTCCAGCTATATGACGGCGGTCTGTAAATAATCAAGTCTGGACCAGACAATCCAGTGACTGATATCATGAGCATCGATACACGCAACTTTGACCTACCTGTCTGTCATCCTACAAGTGTTCTATGGGGTGTAGATCTGGCGAATCGGAAGGCAATGGGGGAACTGTAATGTACTCTTTCAGGAGATAGTTCGTGCAGTGTGTGGCCTGTTATTTCCTTGCTGGGACATCTCCGTCTGACGGGCAATAATTGGAACCATGTTGTTTGTTTGTTGGTTGGTTGTTTAACGCCGCACTGAGCAATATTCCAGCTATATGACGGCGGTCTGAACATAATCGGGTCTGGACCAGACAGTCCAGTGATTAACATCATGATCATCGATCCACGCAATTGGGATACGATTATATGCATCAACCAAGTCAGTGAGCCTGACCACCCGGTCCCGTTAGTCGTACAATTTCATCCTTGTAGCAAACAACAAATGTAAAAATATAGCAGTTTTCAAAAAAAGAAAGAAAATAAGCAAGTCTCCCAATCTTTATAATGCGACATGAGTAATTCGATGTCTTGTGCTCTTAAACATTAATGATGATCGGATCAGGTGCCTCACTCTCAGAGTGTGGGTTCGTATGCCTCATGGGACTCTAGAATGTAAACTGTAATCCAAAATATAACATTTGTGACACTTTGTGTTGACAAATGTATGGTGGGCGACGTAAATGTAATAGTATGAACCCTGAAACGATGATACATATCGGGATCGCGGAGGAAAAAACAAGATCCGTTCTTGTTGTTTATCTAGACACCAATTCATCTTTCATAAACGTTTTGTGTCTTTGTGCCTATTATATTCACAATTAACGAGAATACATAATACACAAATCTACACATATACATGTATGTATCATACATACATATATACATATATAGTTGTAGATACGTGAGTTGATGACTTGGTTGACTGCATGGAGTTTTAACCGACGGTGTGTCCCGTTATTCATGATGCAAGTAACCAGATTGTCTGATCTAGGCTCGATTATTTACAGGCTGTCATCTATATATGGTATTTAGCTACGATATGCAAAACAAAAATAAGTGAGTGAGTGAGTTTGGTTTTAACGCCGCTTTTAACAGTATTCCAGTTATATCGCGGCGTGTCAGCTTAATGTTGGAGGAAAGCCCGAAGTGATGCAGGTCCAGACGTTTACCACTTCGGTGAAACCCACGAGCACGGGTATGGTGCTGACAAACCTAGAAACATAATCGGGGCTAACTGAGATTCGAACCCACAATCATTAGGTTTCAGGTGTCCCCAAGGGACGCAACTCTGCACAGCGAATTGCGGCGCCTTAGACGACTGGGCCACCCGTGCCCCCACAGAAATAAGCAATCGCATATTAGGTCTTCATGTTACGTGCCCCATTTAAATTGCCAGTCACGCATATGCTCTACAACCGTCGAGTGACGGATGGAAAGGAGATATTTTCACGAGTGGTGTTGAGGAACATATTTCACGAGACACGGAATATCCTATTTATCATTTACTTTTTGTGCAGTTCTCTACCGGAAAATAAAGTTTTTTAATTCCAAATATAATACCTTGAAACGTAAAGTCTCCCTATTTAACACACACGGACGGTTCACCACCCCTTGTATTTGTGACTTAAAAAGTAGTTTCATGTTTGCAAAATCTTAAACAATATAAACAAAGTATCAACATTTATTTAGGGTCACGAAAATTCCTTTTCATACATTTCGATAGGATTCTATACAAAATTAACTATAACAAAACAAATTCTTAAAAACTGGGAGACCGCTGTTGGAAGCGAATGAATACACGCTGGTCAAGTAACAAAAATGGCACTTGAGAAACGAACAGTCTCGATTGACGAGTTTCATGAGATATTTACAGTTTATAATGAAACATTTTCGAGAGAATAACAAACGGCAAGGAGTGATATTAACTCCATAAATGACCATCTGTCATTATTTTGCCTTGTCAATGTGCAACTAACGTTAAAAAGATGTCAACAGTTTGTGTATGGGCTTGACACTGGCGATAAAAGGAGATAGTTTAAGGGGACGCAACTCTTGTATGACAATAGTTCCGTCAAAGTGTAATGTTCACTGCAGTGAAAATATCCCTTTTCTCAACTTCAGAAAACTCAATCTTTCACACTGAAGTATATAATAAAGTATTATATTTAATATGTGGTCAGTGAAAGATAATGGTGATGTCTGTGAATTGATACACTGGTGAGAAATGTAAGACTTATCTTGACGGCATGTAAATGTTGGATTCTCGAAGAGGCAAACCAGCGGCTGAACGCGAAAATTCATCCTGCGGGGTATGGTAACCATAGAGGGGTTTTATAGTATTTTATTCGCTCACAATTTCCTTACATTGCCAAGCAACACATTTTGTCGCACAGTACTGTTTTCTGTGCACGATAGAAATTGGCGAAATTTGCTGTTTTGTAACGTATAACTAAATCCAGGAATACACTTTCAAATCATAGATAGGTTGACATATTTAGCTTCCACTCTGTGAAACACTTTTTGAAATCCCTGTATGTTTAGTGTAAGGTTTACCTATTGCAGTTTTAGCTAATATGATGTCAGTTAATGTAATTAAATGATTGAAGCGGACATATAATACATCAGTTAACATGTTGTTACTGGTGTACAGGAATGTTGATGCTCTATTCCCATATGTCCTAATGTGTGCAGAAATAATGTTGAATCTCCACAGAAATATTTTATCTGATGTAATTATTTCAATGATGTTGTATACATGTACACCTACGATGTCAAAGCATCCTATACATATGTACTCTCCACCCCCAAAAAAAACAAAACAAAAACAAAACAAACTCATATTAAAGCTGTTGTGTTCAAAAAAGTATTTTATAGATTAATCATATCATTTGTAGCCAAACTTTCAACATGGTGTATAAATGTACAGTCAAACACCGTTGTTTCCAATTTTGATGTGTTCTCGAAGTGAAAGGTTGGTCCCTGCAATTCCTATTTATTATTTATTATCTTTCTCGGTTGTGCCGAACCTTTGATAACTCAAAAGTGTTTACGTACGTCCATTCAACTTCGACACAGCGTTGTCTGACTGTACATACCTACAGTGTTATTGCACCCTTTACATATTCACCCCCCCCCCCCCCAAAAAAAAAAAAAAAAAGAAAAAAAGAAAAAGAAAAAAAAGACCCGCATATTTAATCTGCTGAGTTGAAAGTAGCATAACCCATGTTATAGATCAGTTATATCATTTATAGCCACATTGCAAAAGAACGTGGGAATGTCGGTAATCATAAATAAGTCAATAAAAGTTCAATGACTTCATGAACTGGTGAACGCCAGTTCACAGGTAGGCGTTGTCCTCAGTACCTATTGTGACCACAAAGTGCCTCCAAAACTGCCTTGCGTCTTCTCGACATGATCTGACGACGTCTTTGGATCCAAGCTTGTGGGATCCCAGCCTACTAGTCTTGCAATGTGTGTAACAGTTGCAGAAGCGTCCGGGGTGGCGTTTGACCTTGACCTACCTGTCTGTCATCCTACAAGTGTTCTATGGGGTGAAGATCTGGCGAATCGGAATTTGGTTGGTTTGTTTGTTGTATAACGCCGCACTCAGCAATATTCCAGCTATATGACGGCGGTCTGTAAATAATCAAGTCTGGACCAGACAATCCAGTGACTGATATCATGAGCATCGATACACGCAATTGGGATCGATGACATGTATCAACCAAGTCAGCAAGCCTGACCACCCGATCCCGTTAGTCGCCTTTTACGACAAGCATAGTCACCTTTTACGGCAAGCATGGGTTGCTGAAGACCTATTCAACCCCGGAATCTTCACGGCCGATGGGGGAACTGTAATGTACTCATTCACAAGATGGTCCGTGCAGTGTGCGGCCTGTTATTTCCTTGCTGGAACATCTCCCTCTGACGGGCAATAATGGGAACCATGTTGTTTGTTTGTTTGTTGGTTGTTTAACGCCGCACTGAGCAATATTCCAGCTATATGACGGCGGTCTGAACATAATCGAGTCTACACCAGACAGTCTAGTGATTGACATCATGATCATCGATCAACGCAATTTGGATACGATGATATGCATGAACCAAGTCAGTGAGCCTGACCAGCCGATCCCGTTAGTCGTACAATTTCATCTTTGTAGCAAATACCAAATGTTAAATATAGCACAGTTTTTAAAAAAAGAAGAAAATAAGCAAGTCTCCCTATCTTTATAATGCGACATGAGTAATTCGCTGTCTTGTGCTATTAAACATTAATGATGATCGGATCAGGTGCCTCACTCTCAGACTGTGGGTTCGTATGCCTCATAGGACTCTAGAATGTAAACTGTAATTCAAAATATAACATTTGTGACCCTGTGTGTTGACAAATGTATGGTGGGCGTCGTAGATGTAATAGTATGAACCCTGAAACAATGATACACATCGGGATCGCGGAGGAAAAAACAAGATCCGTTCTTGTTGTTTACCTAGACACCAATTCATCTTTCATATAACGTTTTGTGTCTTTGTGCCTAATATATTCACAATTAACGAGAATATATAATACACAAATCTACACATATATCATACATACATATATACATATATAGTTGTAGATACGTGAGTTGATTATTAGGTTGACTGCGTGGAGTTTTAACCGACGGTGTGGCCCGTTATTCATGATGCAAGTTACCAGTTTGTCTGATCTAGGCTCGATCATTTACTGTCTGTCATCTATATCTGGTATTTAGCTACGTTAAGCAAAACAGAAATAAGTGAGTGTGTGAGTTTGGTTTTTAACGCCACTTTTAACAGTATTCCAGTTATATCGCGGCGTGTCAGCTTAATGTTGGAGGAAATCCCGAGGTGATGCAGGTCCAGACGTTTACCAATTCGTTGAAACCTGACAAACCTAAAAACATAATCGGGGCGAACCGAGATTCGAACCCACAATCATAGGGTTCAGGTGTCCCAAAGGGACGCAACTCTGCACAGCGAATTGCGGCGACTTAGACGACTGGGCCACCCGTGCCCCCACAGAAATAAGCACACGCATATTAGGTCTGAATGTTACGTTCCCCATTTAAATTGCCAGTCACGAATGCTCTACAACCGTCGAGTGACGGATGGAAAGGAGATATTTTCACGAGTGGTTTTGAGGAACATGATATTTCACGAGACACGGAATACCCTATTTATCATATACTTTTTGTGCAGTTGTCTACCGGAAAATAAAATTATTTCATTACAAATATAAAACCTTGAAACGTAAATTCTCCCTACTTAACACACAAGGACGGTTCACCACCCCTTGTATTTGCGACTTAAAAAGTAGTTTCATGTTTGCAAAATCTTAAACAATACAAACAAAGTATCAACATTTATTTAGGGTCACGAAAATTCTTTTTCATACATTTTGATAAGATTATATACAAAATCAACTTTAACAAAAGAAAATCTTAAAAACTGGGAGACCGCTGTTGGAAGCGAAATAATACACGCTGGTCAAGTAACAAAAATGGCACTTGAGAAATGAACAGTCTCGATTGACGAGTTTCATGAGATATTTACAGTTTATAATGAAACATTTTCGAGAGAATAACAAACGGCAAGGAGTGATATTAACTCCATAAATAACCATCTGTCATTAATTTGCCTTGTCAATGTGCAACTAACGTTAGAAGGATGTCAACAGTTTGTGTACGGGCTTGATACTGGCGATAAAAGGAGATAGTTTAAGGGGAGGCAACTCTTGTATGACAATAGTTCCGTCAAAGTGTCATGATCACTGCAGTGAAATGTCAAGTGTCATGTTCACTGCAATGAAAATATCCCTTTTCTCAACTTCAGAAAACTCAGTCTTTCACACTGAAGTATATAATAAAGTATTATATTTAATATGTGGTCAGTGAAAGATAATGATGATGTCTGTGAATTGATACTCTGGTGAGAAATGTAAGACTTATCTTGACGGCATGTAAATGTTGGATTCTCGAAGAGACAAACGAGCGGCTGAACACGAAGATTCATCCTGCGGGGTATGGTAACCAGATGAGAGTGATTTCAGACAGCTATTTAAGCGTGCATATCCAATGGGGCTTATTGTAAACCGAAGTTAAAAAAGGAAATATGCGATCATAGCCCCACGGTTGTGACACGGAAACATATCGATCAGCAAAGTATCACTCAAAGTGCGTGAGTGAGTGAGTGAGTTGGGTTAAACGCCGCTTTTAACAGTATTACAGTTATATCGCGACGTGTCAGCTTAATGTGGGAGGAAAGCCCGAAGTGATGCAGGTCTCACACGTTTACCACTTCGGTGAAACCCACGAGCACGGGTATGGTGCTGACAAACCTAGAAACATAATCCGGGCGAACCGGGATTCGAACCCACAATCATAGGTTTCTGGCGTGCCCAAGGGACGCAACTCTGCACAGCGAATCGCGGCGCCTTAGACGACTTGGGCACCCGTGCCCCCCAACCTGCGTGAAACGTGACATGCGAAAGATGAGATCGACGTGATGCTTCTTTGGCATTAATAAGTACTCCCCATTTCCACAAAAGACAATTTTAGATAAACGGTTTTGTGACACCTCTAACCAAGAGAGACTAAATAGATTCTTATGTGTTATCACTGTCCCTGGACAAGGTGTCCACACAATTCTGTACCAATTATGTTAACAGCACAACAAAACTGTAGCTATCTAGCTACACGGTACAGGAATCCGATAGCATCTGGTCTGATTTGGAGGGTATAAACGCATGCTGGACACCTTGTACACAGTCATGTATCATACAAAAAGCGGGCACTCTCCACTGACAATCGAAACAGGCGATTCGCTTTGCAGTTCGCACTAACCCCGCACTGTGACACATCGACAAAGTGCAATTCATGTTTGCATGTTATTAACCAGGCATTTCGTAAGCGGCAAGGCACATAACATAGTTAAATGATAAAGGACTCATTTCCATAGCCATACATGTGATACAAACCTAACTACAAAACATAACAGAGAGCAGCTGTTGTTAAACGCCTGTTTTGTAAACAATCATTGTATACATTTTTGATGAATTGAAAGGGGTATTTTCAGAGAAAGTGTAAGAGCTATATAAACGTTTCACGCTGCAGTCCACACAAGGAAACTCTCCGTCCCTGTTGCGAAATTGATAGGTTGTTTTCAGCAGTATGTCAATGTGACCTTATTTTTGTTAACGTGAGTAATGCACACTGTTATTGACTGCCCCACCACTTCCCGAGGAATGCAATCTGCTCCTGGGGAATATATGACCACACGCGAGAAATTGAAACAGGACAACCTTTCATATCAGGACGGAATTTTGCACCTATCTCAGGCAAACAATATCACGATAGAACATAAAGTAAAATATAATGGGAAAACTTGTTCAAGTACATTTATCGAGATGTGAGATCTTTATGTGAAGATGGAAATGATTGTAATTAAAACTATTTTCATTGGGAATGATTGTATTAGTGTAATGTTGTCTCAGATTTGACAGTCACAAAAGATCGTTTACTGGACAGCCTAGATGTCGAGAAAAAATGTCTTATAAAAGCGAAAGATTAGTATCTAATAAAAAAACTTATATATTTCTCTTAAAAGTATTAAAGACGTTTGTGATCTATCGGCAACGCAGATGCGTTGGATAGTCTGAGTCACATTGGGCTTTCTTCTATTTATGCGCCGAGAAATACTTTTAAAGACGTGTTGTATTCATTCTGCTCACTCATTGATATGGAATGTATTTTATACATTGAATGCAACGGTTAACCTATTTACGCTGTATTACATTACTATGATTTCAGGGGCGGTCGGGTAGCCTAGAGGTTAAAGCGTTCGCTCGTCACCCCGAAGACCCGGCTTCGATTCCCGACATGGGTACAATGTGTGAAGCCCATTTCTGGTGTCCCGTGATATTGCTGGAATATTGCTAAAAGCGGCGTAAAACCATACTCACTCACTCACTACTATGATTTCACATATTATTTCCGTCAGTGATATTGTGTTTGAAACTTGGAAATTGTAGTTATGCCCCTACGTTACACGGTGAATACGCCGAAACTATTTCATTATTCTTCACTGTGTTTAATTCAACACTGAGGGACGAAGAAGAAAACGCACAAGGAAATTGTTTTGTAGCTCAAAGGGAAACGGGAAACACATTTCCTTTTTACGATGAATTAGTATTGAATGTGAGGGCGCACAAACTGTGATGCTTTGATATTTGCCATCTCTGTATTGGCTCATACATAATCATAACATATCGGTAATATGATAGGAAAGTTTTCAACAAATTAACAATTGTAAATAAAGTAGCCATCATCTATGTCCGCAAGTTCATCGACGATAAAAGATTACAATTACATGCAAACGCACATTTTTCTTCTTGCATACAAAATTATACACAAATATGACGATAACGTTGAAACACTGACACGTTCATAACAATTCAAGATACATCAACACATGTACAGTTACAACACAGAAATGAAGATTAATCATTATTTGGTAAATGTCTCTTTCAAAACACGTGATGACTCTATGCTGTGTATAATGTGAGTGAAATAAACGGTTTCTGCATCCTGAAAACACTGTACATAACAATAGATGAAATAAAATCCAAATGTGATATTCATAGTCAGAATAGAATAGAATAGAATCAGAACACGTGATAAAATATTTCCCTCCAAACCGTTACAAGGTAATGACATAATACTTGAATACGTCACATGCGACCTCTGCCTGTAATCTCGTGATAAGTTATATAAAACCCTTTCGATAGAATAGAAATTCCAATAGAAATCACTGCACAAAGACGAGTCGATTGAATGATTCCGACTATATCATGAGCATGTGTTATTCAGAAGTTATTCAGCATGGTTGGTTGTGTGATTGTGTTTGGTATGTTTTCTTTGTGGTAATCCCATGTCGCAATGACTCGATGCTTTCGTCAAGTGACTGTCTATTCATGTTATAAAAACTCGTCCTAATCAAGTTTAACACTCGAACGTATGCTATCAAAAGGTTTTGTATCTGAAAACATAATCATACACGTGAACAGCAAAATATGGTTAACAAGTTTTGTGGGCGGTGAAAAGAACAGTGGAAAAAGGTTGGATAGTCTGTGGAGAGGGTCAACCTCCATTCGTTCCGGCCTTAAATCTGCTAACGCTGGCCTCGTTATGCTTCCTGACTGTATACATATTATCCAGCATAACTCCAGTAAATAATATTACAGTGTAATAACTGAGAAATTGGAACAATGTCGTCATTGTCATAAAAACAACAAAAGGTTGTCCCCACCCAACGGAGAGCGACATGCACATTCCTTTCGATCTGCAGATATTGAAGGTAGTCGACATTTATCACCGTCTCACATGGAGTAAACTAGTGAGTGATTTGGGTGTAACGCCGCTTTCAACAGTATTCAATGCCAACAATTCAAGGTTAAAGCAATTGAGAACACTTTTCCATTTACATATATTTTAGTTTCCATGCATCACAGGTTCAACCCCAAACTACGCAAATCTGTTGTATTAACGAGTTATAATTTCCGCATCTCCTTACCACGAAACCCCATTATTGAGAACAAAATCGTTCCGACTGGAATCGTCCTGATTAAGAAATTTCAGGATAGAGAAAGCATGGCTCATTCAACACATTTACCTGGGATAACAATTACATATGCCAAAAGTTGGAAGATACTTATGAATAAAGAATAATACATATGCCACGAGCTTCAATGAATTTATGAAAGAAGAGAGCACTAACTTCAGGACATGTTGAGGTAGTTGAAGACAAGAACGTATTTTGTAATTGAGTAGAGCAGTGATTTTGTTCACCGACCTAAATGACAGAAACAAGTTTGGTATCCATCCCTATACTCCATGGAAAGTAACTTCAGCTGGATTTTGATTTATAACAAAGTGGCTCGACGTCTTCAGTCCATGGTTGGCTTTGTACACTATGTTATGTCAAGCAAAGTTCATTAAGCAAGACCACATTCATATATACAAGCAACATCTGACACTAAACGCCACGTTTCAGTCCTTAGTGAAAAGGAAACTGTAATAAAATATTACAATTTCTTGACTGCGTTTTATGCAGTCATTAGTCTCACAAGGTAATGTTTTCAATGTGTTTATTTCATTAGGCCTTCAGCAACCCATGCTTGTCGTAAATGACGACTAAGCTTGTCGCATAAGGCGACTAACGGGATCGGGTGGTCAGGCTCGCTGACTTGGTTGATGCATGTCCTCGTATCCCAATCGCGTGGATCGATGCTCATGATATCAATCACTGGATTGTCTGGTTCAGACTCGATTATTTACAGACCGCTGTCATATAGCTGGAATATTGCTGAGTGCGGCGATAAACAACAAATAAACAAACATTAAATCCCAGATGTAGGCATAATAGCTTAAATAATCATTGCAATCGTGCGGCGGTGTGGCCGCTTAGCGACTAAAGCGTTCGCTTTTCGTGCACCCGTCATTCACACAATTTTCATTAGAAATAATTGCCAGTGAGTAAATATATGCGAAAACTCTATGCAAAAGCCATAACACAGGACGGCATCGTGAATGTTGCCCAGAATGTTGTTCCTCCGAATGTCTACCTTGACCTTTGTATACGGATTCAAGGAGGACGTCAATGGTTAAACCTTTAATGGAGAACTTGGCTGAAAGCAAGATGTGTCTTTCCGTGAAAACTAAAAGAAAATGGTATATGTTGCTATATACGGCTTCTCGGTTATCATGTAGGTTCTTGATCGGGCTAATTGGCACTGAGGCTTTTCATCGCGCACAAGTATCCTGTCGATTCCTCTATATCTCAGAGCACAGCCAGCTACTCGAGCTCCATTAGCGTACATAGTGAATACTTCGAACATGGCACTGTTCACTTTTTTACTGATAGCCAAAGCCTTTGTGTACATCTCGAGCCTAACGAAATGTCTGAATGTAAACACATTCCTTAAGTGAAATATAGTAACATGTTGCATAAACAAATAATTGACAATGGTATGTGTGACGCCTCTTGATGCTGTGAGAAAGCTATAATAACATTTGGCTTCGATCGAATGCCTATTTATAGTGTAAATTACTAAGCCGATTAATGTTTCGTTGAGACACTTTGCTACCTTTAATCAATGCTCACTGGCATTTACTGTAATGGATGGGTGGTCATGCCTGGTTGACAGCATGATGTCGTGCCCCAGTGACATACTTGTGATACTAATCAAACCCCTGAAGATTGCGGGGTAGAATAGGTCTTCAGCAACCCATGATTGCCGTAAAAGGCGACTATGCTTGTCGTAAGAGGCCACTAACGGGATTGGGTGGTCAAGCTCGCTGTCTTGGTTGATGCATAATTCTCCTGTCATCTTGATATTGATATTATTATTGTATCATGAATTTATATTATAATGTTTCTCATGTACCACCGTTGGTGTTTTTTTCTGAGAAAAATAAACTGAAACTGAGCTAGATGCGACGTCAGTCAACAAACATACACTTACATTTTGATGCAAACTGTTTGAGTGGCGGTTATTACCGGTAGAGCAGGACATGCTTACCCTTTTCGTGGACGCATGAGGTCATCACTGCTTTCGGCAGTTAATCGAGACTGATTAGACTGACGTTTTGAATTTACACTTACAACGAGTCAGGTACAGTCAGCCAACTATATTTATCCTTGAAATCCGACTGCTTGATCCGTGACAGAATAACAAAACCTGTTTTTACAAATGACCAGATTTAATGCCATTTAGACTTTGAGCGTAGCACCACTGTATGTGGGAGTATAAAAATATCTACTGTCAGATAGACGTTTTACCATTGCTGAGTCTTCAGCAACCAATGCTGCCGTAAAAGGCGACTATGCTTGTCGTAAGAGGCGACAAAGGGGATCGGATGGTCAGTCTCGCTGACATTGTTGATGCATGTCATCGTATCCCAATTAAGTGGATCGATGCTCATGTCAATCACTGGATTGTCTGGTACAAACCCGATTATTTACAGACCGCCGTCATATAGCTGGAATATTGCAGCGTTAAATAACAAACGAACAAACAAACTATTGCTGAACCTGAGGAAAACACAGGACTAATCCATGGATCTATTAAAACTATTATTCATGATTTTTTACAGATGAATTAGAAATATGAAAAAGAGATTAGTAACGGGTGATGAAACATGGTCTACCACGGGGATTACGAGTCAAAACGTCAATCCATGGAATGGCACCATTCCACTTCTCCGGCTTCAAAGAAATTCAAGTCTTCAAGATCAGTGACGGAAGTTATGGCCACTGTATTCTGGGATGCAAAGGGTGTGATGCTTGTTGATTACTTAGACTACCAGTGCCTGCTATGCTGATTTCCTTCTTCGCCTGAGATATTCTGTCAAAGAAAAGCGGCGAGAAATGGTGACTGCTGGAGTTCTACAACTTCATGACAATGCCTTTTCTCACACCTCTCGACTTGCAAAGGCTGTTTGGCGACAATGTTGGTTTGAAGAGCTTCATCACCCTCCATGCACCAAGTGATATCCACCTCTTTCCTAAACTGAAAGAACACCTTCGTGGAAAGTGCTACGACGACAACGATGACTTCAAAGCTGCCGTGGATGTGTATTTCAGGGTGGCTGCTGAAAACTTCTTCCTGAATGGAATTAAACAGCTTTCCTATCGATATGAGAAGTGCATTGTAAAGCATGGAGAGGGTGTTGAACAATATTATCTAAAAACACTTTCACAATTCTTTGTTTTGACAAACAAAGGCTTAGAACATTTTGACAAGCCATTGTATTATAACAAATTTATGACAATATCAATATTATGCTGCCTTGTTACAACACGTGCAAAAAAGGGCGGATAGAACATTATCTCGAACGATGTCGTCTCGGTAGCATACGCACCTGAAATTGCCATTAACATGGAAGAGTTGTGTTTTGACATGAGTTGTGATGCGATCCCATATACTATTACGCTTGCACCCCAAAACTGTAGACGTTGAGTAACACAAGCATGACTGAAACATTGACCTGGACGCCTGTAGACCCTTGCACGACCATCAGTGCTGTCCAGATGAAACCTGGACTCATACGTGAATAGTATGCTGTGTCAGCCTTGCCTTCTGTACCTTAGATGCTAACTACACCAAGCTGTGCGTACCTGACGGTGACTAGGGGGCGGATGTTGTGCTCCCTCAACTCTGCGAACATTTCTGCCACTAACTGATCTCAACCCAGGACTTGTCCGAGTTCTTAATGTAGGAGTCTGGTATCGACCCCATAGAAGCACCAACCGAATATGGTTTTCAAGATGACGTGACGTCACACGTGATCGACCAATCTGTGGCAAGTCAGAGCCCTGTAGATAACATCTCCAAATATATGATAGCGTATTTTGATGAATAATAAAATGTCTCTGCACTTCGTGTTGCGCCATTGCTGTTTGCAGCATACCCGCAGCGTATAGACGTTGATTTTCTGCAAGCCGTTGCAATATGTAAGCGTATTTTACGGCTGAACAAAAGTGTTTTATGTGCACCTGATAGCTAAACAATCAATGTGTGCTGTTCACATCTTCCTCTTATGTTATTCGCATATTACATTCAAGATAGATGATGTTTGGATAGTGACCTTGGCCGCTAAAGTAGTGGAGAACCTGCAACAGAGAGACCAGGTTCCAACTTCTCAAAGGCCAACAGAAGATCGGCTAGCGACCATTTTTGACTAGAGTTTGTGATGAGACTGTTTTTGTCATCCATTAAGAGTAAAAGTTGCATTTGCATTCAAATACATACCAAAAATATCGGTCAAAAAGACTGGTATCAGTCTACCCTTTTGATTTTGGACACAAGCGAAGCAAAGATCGTTGTCGTGATACATCCATGTTTTTTCTGACACAAAATATTAACTTAATGATTTATTTATTGACCTTAAACAAATTCCTTGTTTAAAACAGAGACATCTTTTATATTTTTAGATTTATAAATACTGTCATAAAGTCACGATGCGGAAGCATTTTCGAAAACATCTGAAACAGATTTAAATTCTGATCGAGCATTTGGTGACTAATATTCGGTATCGCCAGTTGTTCGTACATTTGCATATTTATGTATGCTCCTCATGAGTACGAAATAACAGGACCCCATTCCTCATTCTGAAACACTTTCAGCTTCCCAGCGAACAGGAAACCAACAAGAATGTCTACACAAGATTAAGTGACCTTAGCATAGCAACAGAATCACTGAATATATATAATAAAATAGTAACAGAAAAGTATCAGCTTAATAAACATTTATTACTCGAAATACATTTCAAACCATGTTATGCGATATCTTTTCGCGAACACTTGGTCTCTTCATAGTGATTCACCGCCTCCGTGGTCCAGTTGTAGTGGGTCCTCCCGGAGAGCGGAAAGTCCGGGGTTCGATTCACGGCCGCGTCATACCTAAAGACGTTTAAAGATGGTACTTGTTGTTACCCTGTCTGGCGCTCGGCGTTAAGGGGCTTAACAAGGACTGGTCGGCTCTGAGTTAGTATACTGTGTCTGCGTGGGGCATTTATGTTAAACTGCGGCATGGTATCTCAATGAGCTAGCACTATAAATCGACATCAGTTCGGACTAGTACAAACACACACACACGTCGCTGTATAAGTGCAGTTATCTTGAAACGAAGTTAAACCCAACTCCATCGTGATTCATAATCCAACATTGATCTGTAGCAATTCAGTTCCTTTTACGTTTTATTATTTTTTATATGTTGATACATGTATGTACCCATATTGCATGTCAGTTGACATTTCTATAATGATCGTATTTCATGTATTATGTGGAAGTTCCAACCATGATACAAGTGACACGAGAAAGTTGCACTTGGGATCAAACCAGGACCTAAAAAACATATTTAAAAAACTCGTTTTTGAATTGTACTTGATTTTCAGTGTATTGACCTCCTAAGTGAACATAGTTGCACTGCATGTAGTTGAACATTATAGATAAATCTAGCGCATGTGTAATTTGCAGAAGAATGTAATAACCGCCTGTCAAAGGCATAATCTCATCATCGTTTATGTTGTGACTAAATGTATAATAACGTTCTTTCAATTTTTAAAAAACACGTTTGATTGATAATAAAAAAACGTCCAAATACAGGGTAGGTTATGTTTGAAGTGTTCTTGTAAACACGATCATGCAAATATTTGACTCGACTATTGCAAATTGGATTTATGAAACAAAAGTTCACTGCCACATATAAATGTGATCTCTATATTTCCTCGGTTAAACATAGAAAAGTAAAAGCGACATTGTGAAATGAATGGGCGTATCTGACTGGGTGCAGAAATTTGCTAAATGGGATTGAAAAATGAGTGTGAGCGTGTAATCTGATTGGTTAAAACATATTTTACAATGTGATTTTCAATGATTCCTTTTCGTAAAGTGAGTTTTCTGAGTGAATATTGATTTATGCAGCTTTTAGCAGTACTCAAGCATTATCATGGCGGAGAACACAAAAAAGGCTTCCACAAATCGACCAATGTGGGTAATCGTTCCTGGGTCTTTGGTGTGACGAGCTAATGTTTTAACCACTTTGGTGATTATAGAATTGGTGGTTAAGTTTACCAAATCTTTCTATAATATAATAACATTTTATGACGCATTTCCTTGATCCATTTTAGATAATTCCTGCCATCGAGTGTGTCAAGTTAGACGTCATCATTGTCACATGATGCTCTCAGAGGCATATCCTTAAGGAGCACATTGTTTCGTATTGTTTTAAGTCGCACACTCAGAGAAAAAAATTCACTGACCGCATCACGACCTACGAATGTTGTAATTAGCTGTCAACCAAAGTCTGGCTGTCCTACATGAAATGTTTGTGGTTATTCCTCACATTCATACGCCTGAAACAACATAACTATTATATGTGAGCATCACTACATTAATTCTTTGATCAAAGAACCTGGTTTCTGGCACAAAATATATGTGTCAAAGATAACCGTAACCTCAAATACAGTTAACGAATCACAATATTCACAGAAACTATTTGAAACAAGTTGAATTAATACCATGTGGATTATCGGAGACTCAAAGCATTTGCTTGTGCTTTTGAAATGTTACAGATGAATCAGGCTCATTTGTGTCAAAGATTTTCGTATTCGACATTGTACACCACTGTACCACATGAGACTTTGGCCAAGAAGTAATTACTTAAGCTTCAGGTTTATGGATGATCTGGTATTGCATAATAACAGTCAAATAACAAATACCCTGCCTCGGAGGTCAGTGAGGCCACCTCACATCTCCATCTATATATCTATGCATAAAGATTCAACGTGACAAAATATGATGTGTGAGTAGGAGGCTTATGTGAACTTTCCCTTATTGTCGGGCAATATCCATGGTTGAGATGCTTTCAGGGAGTGTAGAATGACCACTGTTGTTTGATCTGGTTTGGGGCATTCATGGCCTCAGAAAAGCTTTCAAACAGTTTTGTGATGGACATGTGAGGGGTATCCCGGATTTGGTGTTTCAGAACCTCGGGTGATGTCCGACACAGATCCCTACTTTGACTTGTGCCGCTTGTTCCCAGGTGTTTGTTTTGCGTGTGTTTGTGTCGAGTGGCGCCAGTAGGACGGCGTACGCTCGTCTTTTCGCGGGCATGTGGTAAATCGATATTTGATAGTGATTCATGACTGCATGCTTAGAATGAAAGAGGAGTTATTATATATGAGGACACTTGTTTTTAGATAATGGAAGGCTATTCATAATAAAGTATTGCTGGTCTAACACTGTTACTGACAGACAGACAGACAGACAGGCAGATAGTTTATTTATGTCTCACCTTGTGCGTATATACGATATACAGAACAAAGTAAAACATGCTGAATACCTGCAAGAGGAATAGGAAACCATGAGAACACCAACGAATGTCGTATTTACAAAACATCGTTGTGCCAGTTGTGTTTCTTTCACAATGCTTAATCAGATAGTGAGCACACTTTGTCAAAAACGCATATTACTAGTATTACACAATATCTGAATGACAAGTACACGCAAGAGGAATACGAAACTCATCAGCTGAAGTGTGCTGTGATTAAGTTGACATATGTGATCACTGAGCCCTAGATCATAGTTTCTATTTCCATGTACCACAGGTTATTTAGGAGGAGGCCCGGCTCTAGAGTGCAGTATACCCTCTGTCATCCACATGCAGCTGTCAGTGCCTTCATGAATGTGAGAGTTGTTACATGAATAACGTGTCAAACTTATTGATTGCTGATTTAAGGTATTTTTAAGGTATTTTTATATACTTTGCTATTCGTTTCGTTGCACATCAAATAAAGTTTCGTAAATACGCATAATCTGGTAATCTCATTTATCATGTATTTCAATGTATTTTTTATAACTATTAGTTTACACGCGTTATCTTAAGCTTTCTACATTTCAGATAAATAATGGCTGGTGTCGTACTTGTAACTATTGCCTGCTTGATTCTTTCAACAAGAGGTAAGATCGTTTGTCAATATGTTTTACATAAACATATAACAGATCTCTTCAATTTTCGAAACATACAACTATCAATAATGGTGATTTGTTTAAGTTCTCTGTATGGTCTTCGCCCGTGTTTGGTTGAACATTAATACAAAACATGACGTAAGTCCTACTGACGGTTTTTATTTACAGCCGACCCCTGTCGTGACGACCAGAAATGTTCAGTGTGTATTACGGCATCAGGAAACTGCATCACAGAATGCGAGACTGGATATTACGACCCAAAATGCAAGTCCGTGTGCAGCAAGAATTGCAAGCTCAAGAAGTGTAAAGAACAGGAAGTTTCAGGCACAGAATATTGTACCGAAGGTTGTGAACCTGGATACCATGGTGTAAACTGCAATGTAGGTTGTCTCGTTCCAACGGGGAAATGCACCAATTGTCCAGGGGGATGTGAAGGGGAATTTTGTTACCAAAGCGATACATGTTTCTCGGGATGTCACAATTTCTACTTCGGCTCAGATTGCAGGAATTGTTCCAGCAGGTGCGAATCGTGCAATAGGACAACAGGTACGTGTGACCATTGTCACCCACCATATCATGGCCTGAACTGTGAGTACTCATGTAATAACTCTTCAGGGTCGTGTGAAACTGGATGTGCACCGGGATTATATGGGGATCAGTGTGTCGACATGTGCAGTGAAAAATGTCGTTCTAATCCAGCGGTAATTCCTGACAAGCGGTGTACAGGAGCAGATGTAAACATTTCAAACTTGTGTATTCCTGAGTGCCACAAAGAGAGCGGAGATTGCGTCCATGGTTGTGTGGCTGGCTGGTATGGTCCATTGTGTTCATTTCAGTGCAACTCGAACTGCATTAACAAACGATGTAATATCTCCGGGGAATGTGCTGAAGGTTGCACCGAAGGTCATTTTGGAAAAGATTGTAAACCATGTTCTGAGAACTGTGCCAATTACACTTGCATTTCAAACAGCGGAACTTGTTTAAAAGTGTGTCACAATGGGATGTATGGACAGTTCTGTAATCTCACCAGAACTCTGTGTAATGATCATGTGTGTGATCAGCCGACTGGAAAATGTATCAACGGATGTTTCGTCACAGAGGAAGGATGTACTCTGAATTGCTCAAAGGGTTTTCCAACAACTGAGCGCACAACTGAATCTAGTGGCAAAGGTAACTTTTGAAAACCCTACGTTAACATTAGTGACTGAGCTTTAAAAACATTGATGTTATTTAGATTGGCAGGGTTGTACACGTTTTGTGTAAATATTATTTTCAATTATGATGTCATTTTGGTCAAAAACGTCGATACATGTTAACTGAATGTAAATGATATGAATAGGTGGTTTAACTTCTTTTTAAACGTATTTTCCGTCATATTACTTCATTCGTTAATAATACATCCCGTAAGTTATTTAAGAATTTACTTCCACATGCGACAACAGTCGTACAATGTTTTGCTCTCATTCTTTGAAAGACAGTTCCTTAAGTTTTTTATTTCACTATTTAATACCTCGAGTGATGTAGCGCTGGATCTATACGTGTGAATTCATGTTTACACTGACAGCCATACAATTGCAACAACCAGCTGTATCACGGAATAAAATAGTTCCTCAAAAGGTGACATGTGCGTAGATATGCTCAACTTGCTTCACCGGGATATCTGTTGCAGCTTGTTCACAAGAAATACATTCAAATAATATTATCATTGGGTGAGAAAGGTCTGATAAACATTAACATCAAGTGCACGATAAACGTGACGTTAGAGGTTTCCGAAGTTTTCAATGAAACCTTAGGCGGTTACATGTGTTAGCCATCATTGATCAGTTGGCTGATCATTGAAAGGTGATTATAAATATTTTTCAAATATACTCAACAACAAAAATAACCTGTGACACCAATATTTTAGTGTATTTTTCATACAAGGAAAGGTGGGTTTTCACTATTGTAGTACATGTATGGAATCAAGTCACAAAAACGCAACTGCTACAGAAAAGCATGCATGCCCCATGCATTTCACTGCCCAAGAATGGGTATAAAACCATGCACGTTAACGGGATTCCATATGCATTGTTTAGCATCGTGCTGACAACAACCACTCAGAAAAACACCAAAATTACGCAACTATTCAACATTACGAAATGCCACGCCTGTCCAAAAATGAGCGTCTGCGAGCCATTGGTATGCTTGAAGCAGGATCGAGTCAACGTGATGTTGCAAGACAATTTAACGTCCACAGAAACACCATTTGGTTTTTATGGCAACGTTGTCAAAAGGCGAATGCAGTCAGAGATCAATCTCGGTTTTGCAGGCCACTCGTAACCAATAATTGACAAGACAACTGGATTCGAACAACACACCTACGAAATCGATTTCAGCCAGCAACAGTGACTGCAAAAAGCATCCCTGGCCTTCGAAGAATATATTCACAGACCACACGTCGCAGGGACTGTCGCCAGAAGACCCGCAGATATCCCAATTTTGACAGGAAACCACCGTCAAGCACGTCTACAGTGGTGCAGACAGCGTCTACGCTGGACGGCCATGCAGTAGGGACAAGTTATATTCACTGACGAGTCTCGCTTTCACCTCAGCCACAGCGATGGACGGATTCGAGTGTATCGACGTCGAGGTGAACGTTACGTCAATCATTGTGTCATGGAAGAAGGTCGGTTCGGGGGCGGCAGCGTTATGTTATGGGGCGGGATTACAGCAAGACAGAGGACCCGTTTGATAGTGGCAGAGAGAAATCTCAATGGACAGCGCTACCGCGACGAGATCATCGGCCCGGTTGTTCTACCGTGTTGCGTGGTCATGGCCCAGGCATCACCTTTCAAAATGACAACGCCCGGCCTCATATTACTCGACTTGTTCAACAAAACAACGTGAATGTCATCCCCTAACCGGCTCGCTCCCCTGGTCTCTCGCCAATCGAGCACATGTGGGATTTATATGGATCGGCGCCTTCGACGTCAACCACGTGTTCCACAGACGCTCTAGGAACTTCGAAACATGCTCCAGCAGGTATGGACAGATATCCCACAGGACTTTGTGCGACGCCTGGTCCATTCCATGAGACGAAGATGTGTTGCTTGCATCGCAACCAGAGGTGGATACACACGCTATTGATTTGTAAATTGAAATTTTGGCATGTTCACGGGTTTCTTTTTATGAAATCACGCATTTTTTAAGTCAAAATGTTTCAGATTTGGTAAAAAACATAATTTTGCATTAAATCTTATTCAATGTCACAGGAACTTTTGTTGTTCCATATATATATAAACTAAGGTAAATTAAAAGATTGCTGTTGACCGTAACCGTCAGTCTAGACACGGATTGGGTCGATACTTTGATAGGCTAGTGGAGAGCATTTCTTCGTCTTGTTCACTTGGATGGGTCGTAGCGAGCATATTTGTGAACGATCATGCAGTCGAAATCCAAATGTATGGTATAACGCTGAGTTCAAGATTAAAGGATTTAAATGATCAGAAAGAATGCTTGTATGTATTTATGCAAGGGAATTCCCAGGGGTTTACGCCGGAAATTGGAAGTAGTCAGTCAGTGTTTACGTCAAAATGTGTCGTTCATACACTTTCACCGACCTCTCTTCCATTTATCATGTAAACTTCAAATTAAAATAGTATATAGCGTAGACATGAAGCGTGACATCATTGTTTATACCATCAGTGAGACACATTTTTTCCCATTTTCATTTTCGTTTAGATAAATCGATGGCGAGTGGTATCTTCCTGTATGCAGGTTCACTGATGGCAGTACTGTGTGTAGCAGTAGCTGTGTGCTACATCTGCTACCGCATGGGTATGTCCACATCAAGGTCAGTATGTACAAGTGACATATATAATTCTCGATTTCTATGAACCAAACATTCACAACCAATTCTTACGAATAAATTCTTTAACATTGGTGGAATCGTCAGGTTTCATAGTGACTGATGAACACATGCTCATGATAAAGTCGGAATTGTATAAAAGGCTTTTAGCAGATATTTCTCATTATTAAGGAAAGGGGTTCGTCACTTTTCCTTCGTGTCCACATTTTATCCATGTATTCAATCTACGGTCATATTTGATTCAATATTTACCCATCTTATTGTTCATATCTGCGACACATTTTACATTGTTTCAAAGAACGTTACCATGTCCTTGAAATATTGTAAACACAATGTTACAATGTGGTCGCAGTCAACAATGTTTCGATACAACGTCTAGTTGAATACAAAGAGGATGTGATATCTAAGTAACTACAACGTTCCCTTGTCTGGTGGGGAAGAGTCATGCTTACCCACCTATGTAGGAACAAAGACATATATGGTGCGGTTTATTTATATGTAACTGATCACGTTCATTTTCTCATATTTTGTAGTAATCAACCACATGATGCAGGCCACAGTGCTGTAACAGGACAAGATGAAACAGTAGAGTACCAGGCCTTAAATCGATACTGGGAAATTAGAGAGGCAGACATGAACACGACCTGTGAGCCACCCAACAGACCAGGACAAGATGAAACAAAAGAGTACCAGGCCCTACAACGACACCGGGAAATTAGAGGGGCTGACATGATTGCAGAGTGTGGGCCATCACATCACCAAGATATAAGTAAAGAGGAGGCTTCCATCTTCCCTGTTACAGAAGAAGGTGTCCCTGGCGAAGATGCAGATACCAGTTCGTCTGGAGCCACTGAAACAAACACAACCACAGGTGCAAGATATATATCGCCAATTAGTGATGACTACATTGAACCATATTCTGAATAATTACAATGTATGTTGTTTCCATTTGATTGCCTCACAGCTAATAGAAAAACGACACCGAATCCACTTGTCAAATGTGATAAGTATACGCATGAAACAAAGCTGTTATTACAAGAATGGTTTTCCATCTTAAAGATGTGACTGTTCATGTTTGACGGGGACACTGATGATATCAGAGACGCAACCATGTCAAACAAACTGAATGCATTTAAACGGGTGGTCCTTCAAAGCTATCAGACGTCAACAGGGCTACCTTTACACGAAAATCAGCCCATCAGTGAGACAAAATGGCAAAATCAATGCCTACGGACGGAAGACATTGCTTTCATTTGTACGACGACTGCTATTAGCAACACATCCCTGAATACTGAAGTGACAATGTCCAATCAGTCCGTATCCAACCGTCAGAACCTTGGGTAATTGCTTCAGAGCAGCAGGAATGGCTTCTACTGACATATCACCATCAGAGGCTCCGTTTGACATGGTCTTTAGTACAACGAGCTTGGAACCTGGGAACCTGATGGAAAAGTCATTGGGTGGATGCATGCAGGTTCCTGCTTCATGTCAGGAAAGGACATCTGAGGGTTTTTGCGGCACAGGAATACGGCCTATATGTCCAGGAGCATCAGTCTAACTATCTCTGATGGGGAGGGGGAGCTCGGTAATTTAGGGGTGTATCCCTCACGATTGCCAGCTGGTCCTGGTCACCGTTCAAGGAAACTCCCCGTTTCGACAACCGCCAACTCGACACAGAACCTTATATAATTGATGGTAATGTCAGACCCCACTGTCCCCAGGCAGTGACGGCCTACCCCCCAGAACAATGCTGTGACGACTTTCCTTGGCCCGCCAGAACTGTTCATTGTACACAGGCACTGGAGCCCTATGTACAAAGGTAGCGTGAGTTTGAAGCTTCTATGCATCGGGAGTGGCTGAAGAGATTAAGCACAGGGGGATGCCATGTAGGATTTATTAGCTACCTAACTTTGAAATTCGGGTGTCATCTAGGGCCTCAAGTGACATTTCATCATGTAATACCCATCTGATATCGTCGTATGAACTCTGCAACGCCATACTATAAGAGATGTTGTTGTTGGCCAACAATAATGCCACTAAATCTATACTCAGCAGACAATTGTAGTTGTTCATGCCACCAGAGGGTCTTAGCACATCGTGTCAGTAATGACATTCAAAAGCACTTGTTTCATTACTCATTGGATGTGGTTATTGGTGCACTGAACATATGTGTGATGTAAAAATGTAATTGTCAAATTATTCACCTCTGTAACGCAGTTTGCTTACATATTTGCTAATTTGCTGTTATTAAACATTGTACTCATGTTTTGCACATTTTATGTATATGATTCCCTTGGAAAGGGAACTGTTATTCTTTCTGTAGATACACATTTCTTTCCACAGAAATATAAAAAAAATACCTTCACCTGGTGTGACACAAGGATCTTATTTACAAAAATGTCTAGTTTTTGAAACTCGTCATTTTAAGTGTTTTGGCCACACAAGTGAATAAAGTTGAAACTCTGTTGAACATTAGAGATATTTCTAGTGCATGTTTTTTTTGCAGAAGATTGTAATAATTGCTTGTCAAATAAAATGAAGATATTTCAAAAACACAAGCTTATCATTTATGTCTTCACTGTTTTTGTAATAAGGTTCCTTACGTTGTCTATGAAACACGATTGATTGATAATGAAAACAGATCTGATTAAGAGTTCTTGTTCAGACCATACAACTGATTAACATGTGTCATTTTTCGTGAAAAAAGGGTGCGGACCTTGACGATGTCCTTAACCTTCAGTGCGTAAACCCCGTTACTGATACTGAGTGTGCAATGTATTACGCCCCTACAGTGAACATTTCTTGAATTATCATGTCAAAACATCTATTACGAGGGTATGGTAGGGGATTTGATCCTTGCCAAAAGTAACAGTCAAATCAAAACAATTCCTAAAAATAAAAATGCTACATATTTTTGGAAATGTGGTCCGATGCATGTAACTGACAAGTTTGCCTCAATATATATGAGATAAACTTGATATGACACCACTTGAGGTCATTGAAGGTAGCAACACATATCCAACAAGCCCGATGACACAACCATTAAATGCTTAGAAAGTGTTTTGATCCCGGACGTTGCCGCTTTCACTTCGCATGCTAATTTAATAATAATTTCCTCGTGTTGCATACTCAAAATCATCTCAAAATATGAAAACACATCACGTTTACCTTCCAATGCGGAGCCGGAAATGTTTCGAACTTTTCACTGCATATAAAGATAAAAACAATTCTTTTGACAACATAGATACCACGTTGTATCAGTGCTAATTGTGTTCTACATTATCATAGCAATGTTTTTTTTCCACAATCTGTTGAGCAGGCGAGTCAATGTCGGAAGCATGTGGCATAAGTCACTTTGCATGAGACTGCCTCATTGGTCTAGTGGCATGAGTCCGCGCGGAGAGCTGAAGGTCCGGGGTTCGGTCCCCGGCTACGTCATACCAAAAGACGTTAAAAGATAGTACTTATTGTTACCCTGCCTGGCGCTCGGCATTAAGGGGCTCAAACAAGGACTGGTCGGTTCTGAGTCCGTATACTGTGTCTGAATTGAGTCTTCATGTTAAACTGCATCATGGTATCTCAGTGTGCTAGCACTGTAAAGTGGGTATTATGTCAAGACTAGTACAAGAAGCCATACAAACGTGCATGCACATTGCTATATAAGTGCAATAATCTTGAGCACGACGTTAAACCCTATCACACCCCACCTCACATATCATGACGCATCATCGCATTCCAAGGTAGCGTCTTAGCATTCCAGAGTGACGTCATGACGTTCATACAGCTCTGCAAGTTCAGGTAGACAGTGTTTAAGAATGACATATTCTTTATGAATTTTACGTCGCTAAACATTATGTGCTTGCAGATTTGCACCAAGAAATGTGAATGTGGCCAAATGTTATTTTTTCACTTTTTAATTAAAGTACAAATTCTCGTACTTTTGGGGGGTTGAGTTCCGTCCGGGATTCGAACCCACACTGCCAGAGTTAGACATCTGATCGCCAGCACACAGTCAGCGATTTAACCCACCCAGCCACCGATGCGTCCTCAAAATGAAAGTCTGACAACCTGTAGTCTAAATCACGTACTTTGTGTACCCCTCTGACAAGTGTTTATTGGGACTGCTCCCATGGCCGAAAGCTATAAACACACAATGCCTTTAACAAAGTGGTCAAATGTAACAAATGTTATATGTTCAGCGTATTTCTGTTTTAATTATGTTGACATTTTCATTATCCTCCAAGAATTTGTCAATATCTCTGTCGTTGATCATCCAGGATATCGCCTGTCGCTAAATCATCAAGAAACGACTGATTTAGGTTTGGGGGTATGGCAGTCAATGTTTCTGGAAGAACATGTAGCCGATAACGAGGGACTCACCGGTCTCTGTTTTGATAAAAAAAACGTTGAAATTGTTCAATGGTTTTATACTATTCACAAGACTTCCAACCACATTTCCATTGATCTTGACAAGATCATTCAATTTTATTGGAGATAGGATTGTCTGTGTACTACCAGGTAGCAGAGTTTAAATTTCAAGAAATCCTATCAATTTATATGTTTTGTGTCTACCATAAGCAATGGCAACAAGTGTAGTGAGTGAGTGAGTATGGTTTTACGCCGTTTTTAGCAATATTCCAGCAATATCACGGCGGGGACCAGAAATGGGCGTCACACATTGTACCCATGTCGGGAATCGAACCCGGGTCTTTGGCGTGACGAGCGAACGCTTTAACCACTAGGCTACCCGACCGCCCCGGCAACAAGTGTAAACAATTATCCTAATTGGAAGAAAATATATATTCAGTATATTTTTTTATGTTCAATATGAAGCCTCACATGTACGTTCGGGTTTGTTCGTGGGTAAACGATGAATGAACAAAGAATGAGGAATGTTATTCGGGCAACCAATCAAATGGCAGCATTTCTATACAGCTAATCAGCTGTAAGCGAACATATACTTACCTGCATCTCCCTGAATATCGACAAAGAGAAAACAACAAAGAGACAGAGACTTAACAACACATTTTATGTGGGTACCTTTTACTCATGATTACCATTTAAAGAACTCGTGAACAAATTAAGGTTCAAGGTGTCAATAATAAGCTGAGCGTCATGTATGATCGCCATGACAACATTCATCACTGCATTTCCTACACTGCATTTCCTATGACCTTGAATATAATTAATTTAAACCAAAATAACTTTGGAGACAGTGGAAAATCTTTGGACAAGTTGTTATCATTAACGGCAGCTGATGCAATGCTGTGCATATTTTTAGTTGTTCCACAATTTTGTTTCTTAACGCTAGTTGCAAGCATAGTTCAAACATTTAAACAGTCTGCTGTCTCTTGACATGACCCGGTCGTCTCTCAGGCTCACCTCCCATACAAAGTTTGATATCACAAAGGTACGTTTTGTCTCTTTGAAGGCGGAATACAAATGATTCTCAGTTGGTATTATTTCTTGTTCGGATTCCACAAAGATGCTTTGTACCTACAAGAACCTACGTGCGTGTTTCAGTTGTTACTATATGTTGTATGTTCTTTCACATGTCGCACACAGAGAGGACACCTAATATAATAATGTGGTATTTACAAAACATTGTTTTGCCAATTTTGTTTCTTTCACAATGTTTAATCAGATGCTGCGCACACTTTGTTAATAACGTATATCACTAGTAAGACACGATATCTGAATGACAAATACACGCAAGAGGAATACGAAACTCATCAGCTGAAGTGTGCTGTGATTAAGTTGACATATGTGATCACTGAGCCCTAGATCATAGTTTCTATTTCCATGTACCACAGGTTATTTAGGAGAAGTCCCGCCTCTTGTGCGCAGTATACCCTCTGTCATCCACATGCAGCTGTCCGCGCCTTCATGAATGTGAGAGTTGTTACATGTATAGCTTGTGAAACGCATTGACAAAGGGGCTGATTTAAGGTTTATATACTTTCTTATTCGTTTTACTGATACGTTGATTCTATATGTGCGTTTATTGCACATCAAATTAATTTCCTAAATGCGCATAATCAGCTTAACTCGTCTTGTCATGTTTTTTATTGTATTTAATAACCATTAGTTTTACGCGTTATCTTACGCTATGACCATTAAAAGGGTGAAAGGCATATTATAACGTCGTCTCTTGATTATGTATTAGCATTACTCTGTACACAACATAAGCGTAGTTTTATTTTGTTTATATTTCAGATAAGTAATGGCTGGTGTGGTACTTGTAACTATTGCCTGCTTGGTTCTTTCAACAAGAGGTAAGATCGTTTGTCAATATTTTTACATAAACATAAAACAGATCTCTTCATTTTTCGAAACATACAACTATCAATAATGGTGATTTGTTTAAGTTCTCTGTATGGTCTTCGTCCGTGTTTGGTTGTACATTAATACAAAACATGACGTAAGTCCTACTGACGGTTTTTATTTACAGCCGACCCCTGTCGTGACGACCAGAAATGTTCAGAGTGTATTACGGCATCAGGAAACTGCATCACAGAATGCGACACTGGATATTACGACCCAAAATGCAAGTCCTTGTGCAGCAAGAATTGCAAGCTCAAAAAGTGTAAAGAACAGGAAGTTTCAGGCACAGAATATTGTACCGAAGGTTGTGAACCTGGATACCATGGTGTAAACTGCAATGTAGGTTGTCTTGTTCCAACAGAAAACTGCGCCAATTGTCCAGGGGGCTGTGAAGAGGAATACTGTAACCAAGGCGATAAATGTTTCTCTGGATGTCACGATTTCTACTTCGGCTCAGATTGCAAGAATTGTTCCAGCAGGTGCGAATCGTGCAATAGGACAACAGGCACGTGTGACCATTGTCACCCACCCTATCATGGCCTGAACTGTGAGTACTCATGTAATTACTCTTCAGGATCGTGTGAGGCTGGATGTGCACCGGGATTATATGGGGAACAGTGTGTCGACATGTGCAGTGAAAAATGTCGTTCCAATCCAGCGGTAATTCCTGAGACACATTGTACAGGAGCAGATGTAAACATTTCAAGCCTGTGTACACCTGAGTGCCACAAAGAGAGCGGAGATTGCGTCCATGGTTGTGTGGCTGGCTGGTATGGTCCATTGTGTTCATTTCAGTGCAACTCGAACTGCATTAACAAACGATGTAACATCACTGGGGAATGTGCTGAAGGTTGCACCGAAGGTCATTTTGGAAAAGATTGTAAACCATGTTCTGAGAACTGTCCCAATTACACTTGCATTTCAAACAGCGGAACTTGTTTCAAAGTGTGTCACAATGGGATGTATGGACAGTTCTGTAATCTTACCAGAACTCTGTGTAATGATCATGTGTGTGATCAGCCGACTGGAAAATGTATCAAAGTATGTTTTGTAACAGAGGAAGGATGTACTCTGAATTGTTCAGAGGGTTTTCCAACAACTGAGCGCACAACTGAATCTAGTGGCACAGGTAAATTTCATGTGAAAACCATTGTTTGTTTCACTTACTCCAGAAGTATGTAATACTCATAACAGATATCATGAAATCATCAGATGAAAGGAACGATTAGTTTTGCAAAGATATGTCCACATCCTCCCTATTTTACGATAATTTGGAATTGATATTATAGACACGTTTTATGATTGGTGACCGATATTAAATAAAATGTTGTCTCTTAAGTATAGTTATACACAAGTTTACATTCACTTTCAGTACACTGTAATATTATTAAGAGTCAATTTGATACCAAACTTTACCAAGTTGTAAATGTAACCAATGTGAATGTTATGAAAACGGTATTTGAATTTCTTTAAACTTGTAGGCTGTCTTTTGCTTGTATTCTTTATAAAAATGTCATAAAGTGAAGCTCGTACAAGCTCTTATGTACTGACATTTTTCTTTGTTATAGATAATTCGAGTAGTATCCTCCCGTATGCAGTACTCCTTACAGTAGTACTGCTTGTTGCAACAGCTGTATGCTACGCCTGTTACCGCATGGGTCGGTCCTCCACAAGGTCAGTGTGTAAATTTGGGATATATTCTATAGCAGTTGCAATAGTTTATTCAGCCAGTCAAAATTGTTTAATAAGAATCAGAATTAAGTCTTGAAAGTCTGCTGTGATATTCTTTTATGTTCAGTTAGTATCTGCTGTAATTTATGCTGCTTGTGGCTGTATTTATTTTATCAAACCAAATGTAGTTCACTGATGGTATATGATCATACTATGTCTATCACTCGGCATTAAAACGAGGACTAACTCAAGCATTGGAGCCTCACTAGGGGTATTATTTCGGATAACCTGAGGTACTGAACAGCTAATATATATGTCGTGGGCTTCTAAATACTTTCATTTGGAAAGTATTGTCAGTAAGGAGTCGTATCTGTAACCTCATCAATTTGGAACCGTAACATTATTCATATTTTAATTAAATCCATCTGTTAACACATATGCTTGAAATAAATCCCCCGCCGTGATAAAGCCTTAATATTGTTATAAATGAAGTAAAACCAAATTTCTTCACTAACTCAAATACAACCACATCCAAAAGGTTGTGTAAAAATAGTGTAATTCGCCTTCCTAAATGTGTCTTGTTTTATCACAGCATCACCTACCAGGACGAAATAAGCTATTCGCAGAATGTGGATGAAGGCGAAGAAGAAACATTCCCACCTGACGCAGATGTTGCTACCACTTCGAAACAGCGTAACTCTGAACATATTTACCAGGAGATTGACACAAACGAGATGGGGCCAGTGATTGTGTTTCTCTAGACCGTGGTCATCAATAAAGGGGATATAGTGAAAGAGTGCAATTGGCTTTACACTACCAAATGATACAAGAAACATAACTGAAAATATTTTATGCTCGAACTTACAACCAGTAGATACTAATATTATACAACATCAAAGGCGTGACAAATACAGTGTATTTTTTTTTATGATTTTACAAGGCCTTGTTTTCAATATTGGACGAACTCTCAAATTTGTCGAAGAGTTTTTATCGGAGAGAAACTTTGAACCCACAGCAAATAGATACTGATATTTTAGACTCCTGCATGTTATGGAGTCCAAACTTCGTGGATGTTCATGATTTCAATTTCTGGGCTTTCTGGTCAAGACTTTATATTTTACAGACTGCTGACATACAGCTGGAATATTGCTGAGTGGAGCGTTGAACAACACACAAACAGAACGAACATCTTCACTTGATGCAATTTTATGCATGTTGTCTTACCTAGTGTATTTGTGTTTTCATGATTTTAGCGTTTGGTTGATATTTTTGTTCGTTTCCGAAAATATTTCCTTTCCCTTTCATCATGTGAATAATATAAAGGGACATAACTTCTTTTTTGTTCTGTGTCAAAAAAACTTGCTATCAGTCTACAGTGCGCAGTGCCTTGAAAAGCTGTGTATAAATACTTTCGTTTACTTTGTGTCCTATCATGTTCATATTCCCTTATGTCTAAACATGATCACCCCTTGCACGGAAATTATATTTCACTATTATTTGGTATGTTATACATTGGAGGTTTTGAATGTAGGATACAGGTTTACGGGTGCAAAATGTTGCCGTGAACTACCCATATCATGTTTATCGCGCGTCTGAATCAGGCAGGTCAGTTATTGTGCAACTGACAATAGTGCAGTTATAAATATGCTTCGGCTCGCCACTGTAAGGTGTGTAATGAAGGGTGCGGTAGCGAGACCAGTTTGTGGATAGCCCATTTTCTGCGTAGTTGTGACAACGGAGTTTGAAACTTTGCGAACCCGGTAAGCGAATTATAAATGTTTTCATCAGGGTACTAAACTGCCGGACAAAAAACAGTGTACACCCATGTTTGATGGTGGCTAACAATGAATCATACAATAAATGTGTAGTCGATGGTTATGTATTTGATACCGGTAACATAGTTGTGCTTTGGACCTTCAGGTGTGCAGTGTTTCGGCGACTGTTTTCAGCCTTGTAACGGTTGTTTTTCGTCAAATAATTTTGTAAGTGTATGCTTTCATTTCCAGGCAGTTGAGTATATGTTGGTCCTATTTTATTGTCGTAAAACTTGCTTGAATTACTAATTTTGTAAGGAACGGCAGTTTTTCTTTGTGTTTATTTATTAACCCATATTTTAGTTTCATTGTTGTTGAATCTTGGTTGTCGGCTTATGTATTCAAGAGCGCCTCGGGGATCCCACGGTGGCACAAGACCTGTATTTGTCAATACCCATGGACGAGTTGTGGTATACATATTACTTAACATGGTAATTATCATTTGTACATGCATTTTTTCTTTATTTTCCCAAAGGTTAGGACGAAATAACGTTTTGTGATTTATACCTTGTATATGTACTTGTGTGGTTAAGGGCCGCTCATATTGTTGTGATAGTAAAAAGGTTATAGACAATCCACTTATGTGAGATTGGGTACGTTAGAATACCTTATCAGGATGTGACACGTCCACACTTTCACAACAGACCTTATTGTCGATTCGGAAGTAAATAATAAAGGGCGTGACTAGCATTGGGAGCCATAGGTTCGCTGCAACCTATATTTGTGTGTTTACAGGGCACAGTAGTATTCTTGAAAGCAGCATCAACTAAGAAAGAAGGACACAAACATTTGTGTTTATTTTTTGTTGTTTTATTCAAATCACCGATTGATTATTACATTATGAGAACACAATGAAATTGTATGTTTTATATACGTTTGTACATAATAGATTACATATTATTCTTACTTTATCGCTTTGACCGCAAACTGAATCTGTCTAATAGCATTACAAAAATCAAGATCAGATGTGACTCTGTTCCTTTGTGGCCTCATTCCCGAACTGTCCCGAGGAGACTCCGGGGTGGTATTGGTCCTTAGTAACCTATGCTTTTCACAATAGGCGAATAGGTCATCATAATAATAGGCACCGTCATATGTAATAAATGGGGCGATAAACAACCATTTTAAACTTTTTGTAGGTACATATCACACTACTATTAATGGCTGCTAATATCAACGAATTTGTTTATGTTTATTTATGTGTATTACATATATATTAAAGAACAACAGCAGCTACTAAAGATTTTATATGTATTACCGATACACTGAGAAAGTCATGTGTCTCTATATCGTCAATATTACACGAGTCAGTATACATTACGTTCTCCCATCACCAATGAATACCTACAAAGGTGTAGTGTCGTTGAGAAGTGTGTCGATGTTATGATAGTGAAAGTAATATGGGCGTTTATAACACATGACAGTCACATGAGCCTGCCTTCTCGCTGTATTATTACATCGTGTAAAATATTGCCTACTTTTGAGGCAATGTGTAGATCAAATGACTGCAAGGCTGTGGCCGAGTTGCACAAGATGTGCGATGTGATATGAGCGTTCATTGTGCTAAGCTTTGTTTTCCCCTCCCTGAAAACTGGCTGTGGCTTGATTCGTTGGTGACAATATCCAGTACACAGTCACGCGTTAGTGAGGCGGGTGATGGCGGACCAGGGTTAATACTAAACAAGTATTGGCGATAGAATCTCTGTAAGAATATATTTTCATTGCGAAATACGTGTTCGTCATGTAACATTGTTATGGTTGTTGTGTATTGCAAGTTTTTTCACTGTTTTGATGTTGATATCTAGCAGCGGCGTCAAACCCAGCATGTAATAAAATATTTCCTTCCAAACATCAGGGATCTCTTTTTAAGATCTAATTTTCTGGTTCCAACACGAGTCGCAATTCAGGGTCATAATAAGTCCCTGTGGACACGGGAGACCCAATCGTCTAAGGCGCCGCAGTTCGCTGTGTAGGGTTGCGTCCCTTTGCCACACCAGAAACCTATGCTTGTGGGTTCGAATTATGTTTCTAGAATTGGCCGTGTTCGTGCTCCTAGGTAAACTTAGGGTTTTCCTCCCACATTAAGGTGTATGCCGTCATATAACTGGAATGCTGTTTGAATCAGCGTCAGTCCCATCTCATTCATACACTCATGATATGTCCCCATTAATCATGGCTGTCTACGAGCTGAAAAGCTGACACAAAAAAATTAGAGAACATTCTTGAAGGCATTATGGTTCATTGTGAGAAGCAATGCCGCTCCAAATAGAACATATAATGTACTTTAAAAATTGTATGGTTAGCAATATGTAATGTATAAACACGCCGGAGAAACAGTATCCGCCCAAACAGATTCCAGTGGGTGTTAAACGCTAAAAAGCGGTCAACCTTACATGAATGGATCACTGAATGGATTCAAAAATTCTTGTTTGCTTCTTGCCTGACACCGCAAAGCAATACACCTGCCTGTATAATATAGTACGGCATTGGTAACTGCAGGCGTTCACTCATTGTTGATGCATGTATGGGTTGCTGGTCTTCAGGATACAATTACCAGCCCCGTGAGGTCGCTTTCCCATGACACACGCAAACCAGTTTAAAGTACCTTTCCTCACGCTTTCATGGGAACACTGTATACACTTTATTATAGTGCTTCCAATTATTGAAAATACCGACCTTATGCTGTGTGACTTTGCAACATCAGGTCCAATGCCTCCATGGATTCTTGGGTAAGATGCGTTGATTGTCGTGAGTAAGTGGATTGTTCGGTCCAGACCCAAATTTTTACAAACCACCGTCATATTTCCTGAGTGCAGAGGCTATCACCAAATAAAACAAAACAAAATCGTACTAGCTGTGTTCCCTCTAGGTGTGCGAATAGCTGGTATATTGTTGATGCGGCTTAAAGCAACACTTACTCACTCACTCACTCTAGGTGTGCAAGAAACATATCCTCGTTGAATCTCTGTTCGCTCCGATTATATGTTTCTGGGTACACCCACATGCTCGTGGGTTTCATCAAAGTGGCAACCTGCATCATTTCTGGCGTTCCTTGCACATCATACATATACATAGTGTAAAATAATCGTAACTGAATATGCTGTTGGAAGCGACAGTAGCCACACTAACCAACACTCATTCACTCCACGATCACTCGCAACTGTGTGCTACGTGTATATGTTCACATATCCGTAACAATGTTACATAAAAATCACTCGATCAATACTTACCTTGTATATTGACTTCTTAAATCTTTTGAAAGGTGAATACGCCATGCACACGCGATAGTCATTCTTCCTTACTTTCTTAAATTGGGGATTTAACGTGCGCTTTCCGACATATGCGTAATTCGCGCACAAGAGTCATTCAAGACTTGCATCTCTTTTATCCAAGCAGTATACATAGATGACAGCGTGTACTTCAAATGGCGCAAAAGTAATGGAAGTCCCCATGGAAGTCCCCATGGTCCCTAGTGTGGTGATCTACCTTCAGTTGCTGGCGATCTAAGGCCCTTTTTATATTGTATTGTTCCATATAGTGGTATCGTTTTATGGATATATGCTAGTTTTAAATATTCATCTGTGATATTTTCTGGTTATTTTACTGTCCATCGTTGACAGATTTTTATTAAGTCTAAATATAAGTACTAATAGTATATAATTTCTCGTCACGATATGGCTGGAAAATTGCCGATGTGACGTAAATCACTCACTCACTCACTCGGCTCTATTCCTGGCTACCGATGTTGAATAAATGTTGTAGCTGTAGCAAGCCGTACATTTGCTCCGAACACTAAATATAAGGGTGGGATTATGCGCTCAATCTATCACACATATCAGAAAATCAGGTGGGCAGTAGGGGTATGTGTACGTTTCCTCATTGTAGCAATTATCATGCTGCCATTGGGACATCATCGATCATTAGATGGGTTTTTTTAGTAGCCTTTGTCGATGAGGAATGTTGCAAGATAATTCAACGTCCACAGAAACACCATTTGGTGTTTATGGCAACGTTGGCAACAGACGAATGCAGTCAGAGACCATCCTGGGAGTGGCAGGCCACGCGCAACCAATAATCGACAAGACAACTGGATTCGAACAACACACCTACGAAATCGATTCCAGCCAGCAACAGTGACTGCAAAAAAGCATCCCTGGCCTTCGACGAATATCTTCACAAACCGTACGTCGCCGCCTCAGATGTGCATGGATTATCGCCAGAAGACCCGCCAGACGTCCCATTTTGACATGAAACCACCGTCAAGCACGTATACAGTGGTGTTGAGAGCGTCTAAGCTGGACGGCCATGCAGTGGGGACAAGTTCTATTCACTGACGAGTCTCGTTTTCACCTCAGCCACAGCGATGGACGGATTCGAGTGTACCGACGTTGAGGTGAACGTTACGTCAACCATTCGGCCTACCTTTAGAATACAGTACCACAAACTTTTTAATCACGTGACAATACCCTATGACGTAATTTGTAGTATTTTGTTTCCGGTCACACCGGCGAAACAATGCCCTGTGACGTCAGGGGTCATCGAGTGTGCATAAACTCCTCCCAGTGATCTATCATCTCTACACGAAATGTCATTGAATACGCCAAGCGCTAGTTTACGAAAGCACTTTTATTTTTTATATATTTTTTATTTCGTTTTTCTCGTAATTCAAGTGGCTAGAAGGGTTATAAATGGGAACTAATATACATATATTATTTTTTCGGTGCATTCATTTCCATTATTATGCACAAGAATTATGGATGAACACATCCAAATATCGCTAGTGTTAGGGTAGATTACCCCGAATTCTGTCCTTAGCCCTTGGATCCCCTTTACGATTAATCATCCCTTCACGATCATTAGGGTTCGGTAAATCTACCCGTTTAGTTTCTATTATAGATTCTATAGCGACTCCTAATATTCTTCACACGAAAACATCGAGTAAAAAGAATAAAATGGTTTTGTGTCGAATACTTTGGCTACTGGAAACTGTCCTGGAACATTTACACAAACCACTTTCACCGGCTACATTTTTTCGGTACTTATTCAAAAGCGAACTCACCGTTGTGTCGTCACTAGCCATGCACATGCGCCTCCCTCGTTCCTTGCAACATACTCCTTACAGTGTTCCCTACCACACTTTTCTGTCACAAAATCCACCCGACGAATTATTAAATAACACGTCATTCATGCGTACTCGCGAGTTCGACGCCTGGAGCCGTTTTCAGTTCGCGCCATATCGGATCATTCCTCGCCACTCGGTATCTTGTAGATTACGGAATGGGACGAGTGTGCCAAATGGCATCGGGATCATTCGTAAGTGTCGATAGACTAAAGTCACGAGTCACCATGCCTACCCGTAACCTTCGTAAGGGTCCGTCGCCTATTCGACCCTTCTCGTTCAATTCCGTAACGTCGTAGGCATGACTAGGTAAATTTGCATTTTGTTTCACAGTGTGGACGTAGCTCAGTCGGTTAGCTGTCGGGCTAACAATCCGAAGGTCGCGAGTTCGCGTCCGACGGATTCTCACAAAAACTGGTTGCTTGTCTTTGAGACATGTGACGTACGACGGAGACCGTCCTCACGAGAAGTTGTGGTACTGTATTCTAAAGGTGCTCAAATCATTCTGTCATGGAAGAAGATCGGTTCGGGGGCGGCAGCGTTATGTTATGGGGTGGGATGACAGCAAGCCAGAGGACCCGTTTGATAGTGGTAGAAGGAAATCTCAATGGACAGCGCTACCGCGACGAGATCATCGGCCCTGTTGTTTTACCGTTTCTGAGTCGTCATGGTCCAGGCATTAGCTTTTAACATGACAACGCCCGGCCTCATATTGCTCGACTTGTTCCGGATTCTCTTCAACAAAACAACGTGACTGTCATCCCCTGGCCGGCTCGCTCCCCTGATCTCTCACCAATCGAGCAGATGTGGGATGAGATGGATCGGCGCCTTCGACGTCAACCACGTGTTCCACAGACACTCCAGGAACTTCGAAACATGCTCCAGCAGATGTGGACAGATATCCCACAGGACTTAGTGCTACGCCTGGTCCATTCAATGAGACGAAGTTGTGTTGCTTGCATCGCAACCAGAGGTGGACACACACGCTATTGACATTTAGGCATGTTTATGTTTTTTTAAGAAATCATGCATTTTCTGAAGTCAGTATGGCAAATTAAACCATTTGAACATTTACAGGAGTCTTGTTTTTGTTGCAAACCGAAATTGTTTCAGATTTGGTAAAAAACATAAGTTTGCATTAAATCGTATGCAATGTCACAGGAACATTTGTTGTTCAGTATATGTAGGAAAACACAAATTCGCTTTCACCAGCTGAGAAACATCCGTGAAACAATGTTTTAAGATAACGTCATACAAGTACTATTTGTGTAATGATCATACTGTAAAATACATAACAATTTTAATTAATTACTCAAATTCTGGATTAAAATTTCCGATATGAAATGTTCGCGACTCGTGAAAACGAGGCATGTAGTAATGTGGGTTCCATTGTCACCGTGATTATGGATGATGTTACTAATGTGACACAAATGTGCTAAAAGCATTTACATATTTGTAACTTGAGTGAATGCACGATTCCGACTTTATCATGAGCATGTGTTTAGGAATCACTATCTAATAGTAATGACACCAGGTGTTCGCGAAAAGGCGAGCGTATCCTGCCCCACCGGTGGCACCCGTCACAAACACATGCAAAGGCATGTAACATAACAAAAGCCCAAGGGATCAAGGAATGAAGGTTTTCTTAAGGTTTTACATATTGGATAGTGGTAAACAAAGTTGAAAAGTCAAATGTTTTGGCATAATAGAACCTGGTTCTTTTCTGTGATTGTCCAGCAAATTCTGTCAGTTTGTTTCTGTTCACACGGTAATACATCCACTTATCTCTGTAAATATGACGAAAGTCCTTCCTTGATTGCATTTATGATTGTGGTTAATTATTGAGACAGGGATTTAGTAGTAGATGGAACAGCAATATATTGGTAGGAGGCTGCTCTCGCTATTTTGGCCCATATTTGAATAACAACTGACGAAGGTTCTTATTGTCAACAACAGAGAAGTTTCTTTTAATTATATGAACACCAGGTTGGTAGCAGTATGATAGGTTTTGGCAGCCAGAAGTTGTGGAATTTACATTATTAGCTGCTAAGTCCATGTCCTGCAACGCTTTCCTATAATTGAACAACCTCAGTCGATACTTTGGGCTCTAACTGTTTACAGACCCACCTATAACCAAAAGTGTCTGGAGTCGTTTAATTTATATCAACCACATAGAGTATGATCTTGTTCTTACTTTGTGCAATGCCAATGGTACCTGCAGGAGAGGCAACAAACCTTATAAATAAATATTTACCACCTTCGTCCTTTTATGTGGCCTTGGCTCTGTTTTTAGGATGCTGAAAACAGCCTCAATACATTGACGTTGACAGTTCGTTGGCACACCAGGAACATCTTGTATCATCACTCAGTGGTAGTAATTCATACACACATGCTTATGATGTTGTTAGAAAAGTACAGAACAATAATCAAAGATTTATTTGAAAAGTGTTTTGTCGCTGTTACATATCATTATGACATGTTCATAAAACATATTATTTTAGTGAGTAAGTTATGTTTACGCCGCTTTTAACAGTATTCCAGTCATATCAAGGCGTGTCAGCTTAATGTGGGAGGAAAGCCCGAAGTGATGCAGGTCTCAGACGTTTACCACTTCGGTGAAACCCACGAGCACGGGTATGGTACTGACAAACCTAGAAACCTGTACTTCTACGCATGACATTGTACGAACCTATTGAATGTGAAGATTATGTATTGTTTTATCTTTTCCAGGCACGAAAGTCAAAGGTGAACCAGAAATGTTGATTACCTTTCTTATTCTTGTCATGGTACTTGGTTAGTATTCTTCGTTTTTGTTTATTATCAAATATAGAGACCCATGGACCTATGTAAATATAAGCAGCACAACCCTTTTCATATTCATAAGAAATATCTGCTAAAAGCCGAATCGCTTGTACGATGGTATGTGATACTATATTGGTTGTTAACTTGACACAGGTATTTCCAAGCATAATAATAAAAGAAGTAAAAGCAAAATTCCCACAGAGGTTTGAGTTGGTGTACATGAATTGTTGTATCAGGTTTGTATTCAAATTCTACATATTCTACTTCATCTTATCTGGACGTTTGAATAGTATTTTAATGAATATGTTACTACCTTCAGACAAATGTAAAAAAATAAATATTCACAAAACCTGTGAATATTACAGCCAATCACTTTCCATATCATTCTAATATACCACATCCACTGGTTATGGGTATCCATATTAATACTTGATTATCAACTTATATATATAATAAAATAATAAAGTCTACGTTAGTCCATCATCTTCTTTATATCAGTTTCATACATAGTACTTTCGCTGTCTCATGACACTGAAGAGCTGTCATGAGACAGCGAAAGTACTATGTATGAAACTGATATAAAGAAGATGATGGACTAACGTGGACTTTATTATTTTATTATATATTACATGTACACCGAGTGAACATTTACCTCATTTTTGTGTATATGTATATATATATACAATCCCTCTGCTTAAATCAAAAATCAAATAAACACACTTTAAAGAAAACATGTGTATAATTTAAACATTTAATACTGCCTTGTAAGAATTTTACTCGAAATTCTGGGAAATACTCACCCCTTCAAACCACACACGCATCCGTCTCTTTGTAATGTTGGTAAATGAATGCTGCTTCATGTACAAGTGCCCTTCTACATACAATTGATTACTATTTCCTGTGTTGCAGTCCCAGGGATATGTTGCGAGAGTCCTTGCCGTGCGGGATTATATGGACAACTATGTGACAAACCTTGCGATTCTAGATGTCGACCTCGCGCCAACAAAAATACCTATTGTGATAAAGTCACTGGAGCCTGCTTAGAGGGTTGTGTTCCTGGATGGTGTGGCGATAAATGCAATATTCCTTGCAGCAATAATTGCATTGATCACGTATGTTATCAACAAACTGGGCAGTGCGTAAAAGGCTGCAAAGGAAACTACAAAGGGATTATGTGTAACGAATATGAAGGTAAAATATTTAAGCTCCATGTACATGAGTTTAACTTTGGTTCACGCCTTGACCGTATTGATTTTGCCATCACAAGGGATAACTATTTCAAATCATCATCTCTTAAGGATCGTTTTAATAGTATCAGTTGTCATTTAATTGTGGGATGTTTAAGAGCAATAGAACTTATTGATAAATTTTGATTGTGTAGATAGTTGATTTTTATAATATTGGTAGTGTTTAATGTGTAACTCAGATGGTTAATGGCTGTATCCTCAAAGGGGGTTGAAGTAGTGTTAAATTATTGTCCCCCTGAGAGGATATGTAAGACCACATCCTGAAAGTACGTTTATTCATACCACAGATTTTAAACGTAGTATATTTGTTTTGTTTAAATTATTGCTTAATTGCGTACCATCGCCAGCAGCTGAAGGGATGGTGTAAATCCTGCTGGGGAGCCGTGCGGGTAACAGAAGTATTGTATGTCCCCACGGTCCCCAGTAAGGTGGCCTAACTTTGGTTGCTGGCGATCTGAAGCCCGTTTTTATAATGTATTGTTGAATAGTAGGTTATTCTTTTAATTGTTCTAAACTAGCTTACTCATAAACTGTGATATGCTAGTTGTTATACTGTCCGTCGATGACAGTCTTTTTAATGTCAGTATTATAAATGTTCTCGTCACGATATGGCTGAAATATTGCCGATGTGACGTTAATTTTTAACTCACTCACTCACTCATTTGGTTCACGCACACCACACACTATTACATGATGAACCAGAAAAAGGGTTCAGAAGCGCGACAATATCTCAGGATCTAACTGTGAAACAGGGAGGATATAATTTCCTGTTTGGAACATATTTATTGCAAGCATTCATAATCCACGGTCAGAGGAGGCCTATTCCCTGATAGCTGTATATGCATGGTCAGATTACACATGCCACCAGCACTTCCCCCTGCACGCTTACCTAAGTGTAATTCCGTTTCAACTCTAATGTTATCTGTTGTTGCATATGAGTAAAGTAACAGATGCAATTTCTGCATTTGTGCATGCTCAATCAAGCCAGTTTAGTTTTGCTTTACTAAACAATAACAGCTCTGAATAAAACGGGGAACTTTGTCAGGCTTGACATCTGCAGCGAAACTTTTTTTCCTGTCTTGTCAGACTACCAAACCTACAAATGTATAATAGAGAAATGATATTCACAAAACACTGGATGCATTGTTGTAACCATATTTCTGTTTTGTTAAAAGATAATGATTCAAACAATTTCAAATGCAAGATAAATGCACATTCGCAGTGTCACACCATACACCAACTGACATTTAAATAAAATATCCTTTTATCATATATTTCAGTGTGAAAGATATTTTCATTGCAGTGAACATAACACTATTGTCATACAAGAGTAACCTCCCCTGAAATTCTCTCCCTTTATCGTTAGTGTCAAGCCTGTACACAAGCTGTTGAGTGAGCGAGTTGGGTTGAACGCCGCTTTAAACAGTATTCCAGTTATATCGCGGCGTGTCAGCTTAATGTGGGAGGAAAGCCCGGAGTGATGAAGGTCTCAGACGTTTGCCACTTCGGTGAAATCCACGAGCACGGGTATGGTGCTGACAAACCTGGAAACATAATTGGGGCGAACCGGAATTCAAACCCACAATCATAGGTTTCTGGCGTGCCCAAGGGACGAAACTCTGCACAGCGAATCGTGGGGCCTGAGACGCCTGGGCCACCCGTGCTCACACGAACTGTTGACGTCTTTTTTACGTTAGTTCAACATTTATGGAGTTAATATCACTTCGTACCGTTTGTTATTTTCTCGGAAATGTTTCGTTATAAACAAATTTAATTCATTTAACTCGTTAATCGAGACTGTTCGTTTCGTAAAGCGCCATTTTTGTTACTTGACCAGCGTGTATTCTTTCGATTCCAACAGCGGTCTCCTTGTTTTCAAGAATGTTTAAAGTAATAGTTGATTTTGTATATAATCATATCGAAATGTATGATAAAGAGCCTAAATATTTTGTCCGACTGTTGTTTATTTTTTTTAAGATTTTGCAAACACCAAACTACTTTTAAAGTCGCAAATACACGGGGTGGTGAACCATCCCAGTATGTAAGGTGTGGAAAATTTACGGCAGAATTTTCCGGCAGAATACGACACAAAAAGAATATAATAAATAAGATATTTCATGTGTCTCTCGTCTCGTGACGGGGAAAAGGAGATAAAAGGTGAAAATATCTCCTTTTCCCGTCACTCGATGAGAGAAACATGATATTTTACGAGACACATGAAAAATCCTCTACATATTCCATATGTAGATGAAACAAATAATGTGAGGATGTGTTTAATATTTCCTGGGTCACCCTACTTCTAACTTGTATGTCACAATGAAGAGAATTATAGGGAATTCTATATACAAGTAGCTCCATGTTTCATTCGCTTATTCTGATATTACTTTACCTAGAGAGAATAACCGCTCCACCAACAAAAGACACACCCAAAAGAGATCTACCTGACGAGACACATTCAGGCAACGGGTTCATCATTGCGTTCTCAGTTAGTGTTGTTGTCGTCGTCATTTGTGTCGTCATTAGTATCGTCATCGTTTTCAGAAGGTCAGTTTACATATCATATAATTCAATTCTAATTCGTTAGTTTCCACTAAACAACATTCTGATAAGTATTTATAACAATACTGTTTGCTGTGAATTCCGAGCAAGGTTTACAAATGTAAGAGCTTATCTTGACATATTTCAATTTGAAAACCTGATGCGGTTTGTCGAAAAGTGGGAGTGAACAAAACGAATCAATTTATGTATGCGAGTGCATTAATTCAGGCCGTTTCATATTGAATTATTCTCTTTGCAGAATGTTTAACACACACTGGAAAGGCAGGTAAAGAAAACTGAAACTCGCATAAGCTTATTTTGCATCTTTATTTTGTTCATATTATTCCACGCCTGCAATACTATCTTACTGTGTACACACTACCCGTGGGAATCACGGGTTATAACAGGTCCCTTGCAACTTATGCTGGTCGTAAGAAGATTGGTGGTCAGGCACAAAGGCTTTTATTAAATGTATGTCATTGTACCCTGACGACGTGGATCGTTGTTCACATTATCAATCAATGGATTGTCTGGTCCAGTCTTGATTATTTACAGGCTGTCGTCTTATAATTGAAATATTTCTGGGTTAAGCAAAAAAGTAAATCGCTAGAATGATATGACTTACAAGATCGATAAACCATTTAACTGTACAGGTGGCTCGATATATTACGTATCATTGTATCCTTCATATTTATTCATTTGGTCGTTGCTCATATTAGTTACTGAATAGTTTTTTATTATGTTTATTCAGCAAGGTCACGTAGGCCATCGGCCCATGTCACAGCAGTTGTACAGCAGCCATTCTTGTAATTGAAATTTACATCAGCAGTTTTGTCCTTAATTGCATAGACTTATTAATATGCATAGCCAAATTTCTTATGATATTACATTTATCACTTGACATCAAGACATTGAATTTATGTAATGTGGGAAAAACATAGTAGTTTCTTGGAATGTACTGTTCACGCAATTCGGCATACATCGTGTATACAAACAAGAAATGATACTCATCCTCAACGAAACCTTTTTTTACAAACATTGCAAAACCTTTCATTTCTTGGAACATTTGCATATCTGCCAGTCTCTATTTTTAGTTGGTGAGAACTACATCTAAACTTTACTAAAGCTACACGAAACCTATGGATAGAAATATACCTAATATAATACTCTTGACACATTAAATGTGAATAATTAAATGTTTTTGCACCATGTGACAAGGATGCATACCAGTCTTGCTGATAAATACATTTTGCTCTTATCATAAATTCTGATAAAAATGATTGAATACTACCAATGCTTTGATTATCCCAAACAAAGCCAAATCCCATTTTCAATAATACATATTTAGTAATACATATTTAGTTGATCCAGACACAATTACGACAGGCCTTGGTACATATTGCTGCGATATTGCTGCGTGCGGACCATTCAAACAAATCAAATGATTTAGGGAGCTTTATGCAATTTTAATGTGTACTTCCTTGATAGGCGGGGTTGTGTCTGGCGACGTTGAAATGTACGTCAAGCCAATGTCAACCTGAGACCTCATGACAGATTAGCGGTGGATCGGTTATGGTATGGCTAACCCTCCATCCCCTAACCCCTCATATTGTGCAAGGAAGGGTCATTAAACAGTACTATCGATGCAACATACTGACACCCTTTGTTGTCCCGTTTGCATACCAGTGGGTTGACACTTTGTTTTTGAGGACGACGACGCAGGTGCTAACTGTGCACGCGTCAACCATGCCCACCTCCAGCAGCATAACATCCACAAAATGTTATATATAGTCAGCAGAGAATCCAGACCTTTCCACCGTTGATCACCTCTTGGACATGATATGGAGTTGAGTGCGTCAAAGTCATAGGCCGTCGACCACGTTGGCTGAACTTAGCTCGGCACTGAAATAGGAGTTGGACAGACTCCCTCAAATCGCCATTGGGTGACTCATACTTTGTAGACTGACTGGATGTGACAAATCGTGGCGGTATTACGCACTACTGATCCAAAAACGTCAACTTTTAAAATATCCCAACTTAGCCCCATCGTCCTTCCAGATGGTTGGCAGTCATAACATCTACTGTTGTAATATGTTCCCAATCCATCATTATTATTATTCAACTATTACTAGAATCTTATATTTCTACAATTTTGGAAATTTTAAGTTATTTCCGAGTATCACCTAATTATTTTAAGAGTCTATATTAGGTAACCAAGACACAATGCATACATTTTCGTAAGTGGGTTAGCCATTGTTGAATATATAAAGAGCGATATTTATCATGATAATTAACATTAACTGTATGTATTTATCAACTTCAAGTGGCATTTTTTATCTTGTATTTATTACTTTTTCAGTTTGGTCAAATCTGGTAAGTAATTAGTTATAGTTGACACCGATTCATATCATCAAAAACTTGAAGATTACTTGTGACGATGACTTAATAAGAATTATGTAAGACCAATATCTACTGAAGATTCGTATTCACGGTTGAACCTTTTCTTGGGCAGATATTTAGATACCCATGCCAGATATCTATATGACAAATGAGCTATGTGTTTGATAGACATTTCTTAGAAGTTAAGGGATGACAACTGAAGGTAGACAAGAGGAGTGTCGATAACAACTTTAGTATAGTGTAAAAGCGACGTTTCTACATAGTTCCCCATACCGCTGACAAGCAAGACTAAGCCGTTAATGACAACACTGACTGAATCTCATGATAAAATAACATGATGAAGGTACCAGTTCAGCAGATGTGTTGTCAAATGTTCACAATAATCTTGGGCAGCTAATGATTTCAGTTCAGGGAAAAAAACCTAAACTGAAACATTTCCTCCGACGTAAATCTAAAAAAGAACAAATGTAAAACGTCATGACATCACAAAAGGCTCAAGTTCAGCACTTGGCACATTTTCACAATCCAACCTTTACTTCCACAAGTGTGCTACCTTCACCCTTGGTCACAAATAGAAACGTAAGCAAATATTTAACATCACTCCCGAGACATTCAGGGTGATAACAAGTACCTAGCAACCGACCCTTGTCGTAGGAAGTGACGTAACTGATCGATCATGGTTATACTTGATTGACCGCGGTGATGTAGATCGTTTCAGCCACGGCGCTTCCATAGAAATGGAAGCCAGGTTACTCGTAATATAGATCATGTACTTTGTATACTCCTCTGATAGCTGTCAATTGGCGAGGCTCCCTTGGCCGAAAGCTTTGGATAGAGAATGCTTAAAAGAATGTGGAGAAATGTAACATTTGTTATATCTGTCATTCCACTTTTTAGTAAAGTAAGAATTCAGGTACGTTTTGGGGTGTAGCCCCATCCGGGATTCGAAGCCACACTCTCAGAGTAAGGCACCTCGCCAGCACACAAGGTCAGCGACCTAACCCACTCAGCCACCGAGGCTAGCACAAAAATGGAAGTCCAGCAACTTGTAGTCTTGTTCAGGTAAGTGAGTGAGTGTGTGAGTTTGGTTTTACGCCGCTTTTAGCAATATTCCAGCAATATCACGGCGGGGGACACCAGAAATGGGCTTCACACATTGTACCCATGTCGGGATTCGAACCTGGGTCTTCGGCGTGACGAGCCAACGCTTTAACCACTAGGCTACCCGACCGCCCCCTTGTTCAGGTAAGTGCATATTGGCACAGATCATATGTCCAAGCTATGACTAGACAAAGCCTTTTAGAAAGTCGTCAAATGGTATGTCCGTGCTTTGTGCTTTGACAATGCGTGGTTTTCAATTACCCACAAGGCCCAAAGTCCGACATTATCATAGCCAGCACATCTTTGCAGAAAATGTTTCCGCAAAAACAAAAAGCAGACAATTATCAATTGAAAAGTGTCAATAAGATGACTCTTCAAACGTTTATATGTCGCAACTGCTTCTGCAAAAATACCTGGTACGTCGTGGCTGTATGCCATCACCATTCTTAAAGGTGTCAGGACCAGGTTATGAACTGATGAAGTGGTCTGATGACTCGATATTGACAACAATGACATAATATACATTTCAGATACATACATGCTGTATGTATATATGTGCAATTTTGTTCAAAGGTGGATCTATCGCTGAAGGCATTGATGAAGATGACGAGGAGACAAATCGTCTTTGGCGTAAGTGTAAAAAAAGTAAAAAGAAAACCAGTATACTTAGTACTATATAAAATATTTATATACGATATATTTAGTATTTTGGTATTTCGATTGTGCTTGAAATCTTATGGGATACATTTGTTATCCAATGTTCAAGAATTGATGGGACTTAATGACGCGTACATCCTGAACTAAGTGTGTTTAAAATATTAGACAAACAAATCAAGCATGCCCTTTTTCAGAGGATTTCAAATAGCGCCAAACGACTCAAAAGTTGTTTGCTAACAGTTACAACACTCAAAACCTTAAGTTACTATACTCTTCAAAACAAGAAATGCAAAGCCAGATTTGTGTGAGGTAAGAAGGAGGAGTTGACTTGCTTTGCATGTGTTTATTTTATTCACATTCTCTGTAAATTAATTTTTGGCTCTGAAAATATTTCTCTGGAGTTACTAGACAGAAAGCAGAACTCTTGCATGGTTTTTTTTGTCCTTTAATGCTCTCTTTAAATTCTATGCATGAACATTGACTATTAATGCTTACACAAACTATTATGAAAGACTAACCATGTAGCCAAACATTTATCAAGATGAGCTACAGTCCCATCGTATCATTTGTTTACTACTCACTACGCAAAAGGATCACTTCACTTCTTGGGAGTTAATTGAAGGAACAGAAGTATGTATTTCTTTATATATACCAGAGACATGGGTAATTTACCTGGGATGTGTGGGTTTAAATAGATGAATATTTCTCACATTACAGTCAAGTGTCTCCCCTAAACTGTACAGAGAAGGTTTCATCATTTTGGGGTGTCTGTGTACATGTATTTCTTGTTTTGATTATGTGAGTTTTGCGAAGATTTATATGTAAGAATATATTTATTTCTATTTTTATATAAAAACAATTTGTTGTAGCAACGCAAAATCCTTCAACCAAAGAACCCAAAATGCTCACTGACCTCAACGATGCGAGCTACTGGGGAGACTTGTCTCGTGTGAAAAGCATTTTGTCAGATGGAGAAGTAGATATAAACTGTGTCGACGATTATGGGAGGACACCATTAATGTGGGCGGCACGGCAGAATCAGAAAGAAGTGTTTGACTTTCTTGTCAAAAAAGAGGCTGGCGTGTCACTACTTGACAAAAGCGGAAATAACTTACTTCATGCAGCCTGTTGTGGCGGAGATAAAGATATTGTACGGTCTGTTCTCTCCCGTAGGTTAGTGGACATCAACAGTAGAGATAAATACGGTAGGACGGCAGTGATGATGGCAGCAAACGGCGGTAATCAAGACGTTTTTGACTTACTTGTGATCAATAATGCTGATCTGACATTCGTCGACAGCGCTGATGATACTGTTCTCCATGTTGCCTCTCTTGGAGGTGAAATTAAATTAGTGGAGTATGTACTTTCCCACAATATTGTCAACATTAACGCGAGGAACAAGGGTGGAAAGACAGCAGCTATGCTTTCAAAAGAAAATGGTCATACGCCAGTGTATGATCTTCTTGTGTCGCGTGGCTGTCCCGAGAACTAAGTCTGATATAGTGAATACATCAGATTGATACTAGTACATAACACATAGCATATGTTTGTGTAACGAATTGTCCAGGTAAGTTGTCTACCTATCTGAAAATGATGTTATTTATATTTTCGATTTGCACTTTGAAATTAAAAGCACACATTCCAAATATCCGAGGGAATGGGACATAATTATGCTAAAAACATCAGCTTTGTTTTCATGTTCATAGTGAAAGTAATGATAGTGATCGTTATGATTCACATATAATCACCCACCAAATTACAAAACAAACTGATCGGAAACCAAAACCGGTGTCTGAAATACTCGTCCTCAAAGCATTCACATGCCGACTGTTCAGACTTCAAACCGAAGTTATTAATCAGAATCTCCTTTTGTGTACATGTTACATACACACAGTGAATATATATAAATGTAGATGTAGATGTACCACATGCTCACTTTTATATACAAGGAGTGTCCATGTTGCCATGTGTCTTTAGTTAGTTTGGATACACAATGTTTTCCCCAACTGAAGTAGACCTATTTTTCTTTGCATATATATATATATATATATATATATATATATATAGTGATATTCTTTGTAATATTTAATTGTTATGACAGTTCTTTTATGCTTGATACCATGTAATGATATCTAGTTTAACAGACACACTGTATATATATATGTGTGTGTGTGTGTGTGTGTACATACATCACATGTGTTCCTCTAATACGTGATATATCTTTGTCTCAAACACTGATTTTACGAGTTTGTTTACTCATGAGTGTCTCCCAAATTTATCCTTGTTTATGAAAGGTTCGCTTTCAATCATATTTTGCTTTTCCGTGTGAATAACTAATTGCTTGTTTGAAACAAGCAAGCTGTACTATCATAAATACAAGATACTGAAAGCTCTACCTGGAAGGATCAAGTAGCATAAAGTATCTGCCTAATTGGTACGTTAGACCTATAATAAACAAAGTAGCTATAATCACCAGTCAGAGAACAGGATTTTGTTAAAGTGAGTGAGTTAATGCTTTACGTCACATCGGCAATATTTCAGCCATATCGTGACGATTTTTGTTGTTGTTGTTGTTGTTGTTAAAGATAAGCTTATCCACAACCAATGCCATGTGAGGACATCCCTCCTGCTGGGGGATCGATTAGTCAGGTTAGATACTGTTAGTCCCCTGATCTCCTTTATGGCTGGCTAGATTTGTTGCTGAATTCCAAAGTATAGTTCCTATGTTTGAATATGTTTGGCATATTACCTTCCTGTATTAATTTGACATAATGACCATACGTTATGCCGTAACGTTTTGTCGTCGCTGTATTGCAGAAACGTTACTGATCAATGTTATACACATGTAACACACAAGGTCGCTGTAATATATATTGTTTATAGTTTCATGTACACATGTTTTAAGTTTAAACTTGTTTATAGCTACCAGTACCTTAAGAGATCGACGACGCGAGGCACAAGCGAGAAACTGCTATAGACAAAACAATGTTTCCCTCTCCATTCTAAAACATTCTAAGTATCTTATTAAGTTAGAGACAATGGCCCAATGTTCACTTTTAATATACAATGTGATTTGATATTCAATCGGATATTAAGGCCGGTTGTTTTACCAAGTGATTAAACCGTTGGCTTGTCAGGCCGAGTTCCCGACATGGATACCTTATTGGAAGCCGATTTCTGGTGTTTCTTCATTGTGGCATTTCTGGAATAATGCTTAAAGCAAGAAAAAAACACCTCCTTTCTAACTCGCTCGGCGGTATTGTACACTGTCGAATTTACTCGTATCTGGGCACAAAGAAGTATGTTTGTGCATGGTAAGTCGTGCCCTCACAGGTAGGAGTGTGGATATATTAGATGATTAGGACAGGTTTTACTCTGTTTCCTATGTGCAAGGTGATGTGTTTAGGAAAGAGATGATTTCTGTCTCTACGATGATTTAATTATGCCGATGATGACTTCAATACCATTTTAATTTTTAATACGTGTAGATTCCATTGAATAAGAAAATGTTTCTAATTGTAAGATATCTTAATTTAAGTGAACTGTAGGCCACAGGCCAATGATACAAACATGTAAAGTGTACATTGGAAGTTACATATACATGCTGTACAGTTGCTTGATGGATAGATGACATTAAAATATTAAATCTTTGGTGTGTTGAAAATTCGTAATATTTTCTTTGTATGAATTAGACGCGTAGAATATGGTAACCTTTGCTTAGTAGAATGCCATTGTACTCATCTTCAACATTTTAAAATAATATTATACATAATATGCAAGGTCGTTCCACTATTGCTTCCGTATTGTGTGTCACGCATCCAATCCGAAGATGATGGGAACTACACCGCAATGTGCCAATGTGCAAAGGGCATGTCAACATTTAGTAACATTGTAATATATATTTCCAGGCCATAATGTTGCTTTCACAAATATTGTTTAAATGATTTTGAACTTTCTGTAAGAGATGTATCCTAGTATTGTTCGCAGGATTGTAATCTAAACAGAAATACGTTTGTGAACATTCGTGAACAGTGATGTTCCCATGCAGGGCTTCTAATTGTTTGATACGAGATACATTTACCAGTTTGCAGAGCCTGCAGTTGCATATTATAACAATTCTTTTCATATCTTCAGGGGGCACGGGTGGCCTAGTGGCCTCTGAAGCGTTTCGTTCCTTGGGCACGCCAGAACCTATGATTGTGGGTTCGAATCCGGGTTCGCCCCTATCATGTTTCTAGGTTTGTCAGCACCGAACCCGTGCTCGTGGGTTTCACCGAAGTGGTAAACGTCTGAGACCTGCATCACTTCGGGCTTTCCTCCCACATTAAGCTGACACGCCGCGATATAGCTGGAATACTGTTAAAAGCGGCGTTAAACCCAAATCATTCACTCAACAGTTTTGTGTACAGGCTTGACACTAACGATAAAGGGAGATATTTTTTTTGTATGACAATAGTTCCGTCAAAGTATTATGTTCACTGCAGTGAAACATCGAGTGTTGTGTTCACTGCAATGAAAATATCTTTCACACTGAAGTATATGATAAAAGGACACGCCGTGATATAACTGTAATACTGTTAAAAGCGGCGTTAAACCCAACTCACTCACTCACTCACTCTTCAGTCTACCATTTTCAAAACAATACAAGAATCCTTTACATCTCCTTTATATGCATACATGTAGATACACAATGTATAACGTCCACACTCACCTTTCACAACATCATTTGAGGTGAAAAAACTACTTAAATTGTTTGCAAGCAATCCCATGATACTATCAATTTCGTTACAATTTCCCCAACTCCTCTTACTCACCTGCTTTACATGGATGACCGCGAACTGTTTGCCAAAGGAGAATTCACACTAGAAAAAACACACATTTCAGCAAGTGAAACAAGTCAGCCTGCTTTGTTCTGGATGGATTGAAGTCTAATCCATCTTGGAATATAACACGCACTGTATATTTTTATCACTAAGAACGTTCCATGCTGAGTTTAAATAACCAACTCACCTGTACAAATATGGCTCCATTTCGAAAACAAATTTCACCACTTGAAATGTTACTGCTCATAAGGTTTAATATTGAATAACAGTCAGTACTGACTGGGAATACACGTCACATGCATGTAAAATTATTGTTATACCTGGCGGACCTACTGTGTGTACTAAACAGTGGTCTGTATGGGCGAGTTATTAACCTGTACCTCCTCATGGCTTGTAGAGTGCCACGAACTCTGCATTACACTGATCCACTCAGGGTGGTTCAGCACAAGCCACAAAATTCCCAACATGTAGTTGTGAGCCATGATTCACTCAGACACTGAGCACCATCAATCCGGACATTGTGGTCGTTAAATGGGACATATATCCCATGATTACCATGTCTGGGCGTCCTGCTTAACTAATCACAGATATATTGTCTTTATTTACTCCAGTATTGAAGATACATTATATAAGATAGATGTATGAATATAGATTAAAGCTAAACAATGTAGTTTCATGTCATAGTGCAGGGGGTATGAACAAATGCTGCCACTTGTTAACATAATGAGAGACTAGTAACATAGTTTCGCCCCATATGTTAAGTTCAATGTTTCTCATGCAATCAGACAGTCCGTCTAAGAGGAAAGACATGATGACATCATCATCATTCGACGATAGGTCAACAAAGCAATTCGCATCTGATCGTTTCATATCTTTCTTGCATATTAATAGTACATGACATAAAATAAAAGTGTGTTTGACTATGTCAAGGGCTACAGTTCCGCACTGCCATTCTCGCGATTTTATCTTAGAGCATGCTATTTTGACCATATCAGACAGAACATAAAACTTTAAAGGAACACGTAGTGAAAGTTGTCAAATCCTGTGTTGACCTTCTGATCTTACACTAATATATCTTAACAGGTCTTGCCGGTCGCACATTTGTTTCACAAGCATTAAACAATCTACATTTCTCATCTTTTCACTCATAAGACAAGCTCATTTACATTAACTGGGAACCTTGCAATTAGCTATGCAATCATTCATGACATGGAAAAGATCGTGTTAACGAACAAGGCGCAGCAGGTTGAAACAGGGAGATTTTTAACATCTTTTGTCAAAAGCTGGTTGACATTTGTATTGCCCAAGTTTGCCAATAAATAGTTGCTTTGAAATAGAAGTCACAGCTAGAGGGGGCACAGGTGGCTCAGTCGTCTAAGGTGCCGAGATTCGCTGTGCAGAGTTGCGTCCCTTTGGCACGCAAGAAACCTATGATTGTGGGTTCGAATCCCGGTTCGCCCTGATTATGTTTCTAGGTTTGTCAGCACCATACCCGTGCTCGTGGGTTTCACCGAGGTGGTAAACGTCTGAGACCTGCATCACTTCGAGCTTTCCTCCCACATTAAGCTGATACGCCGTGATATAACTGTAATACTGTTAAAAGCGGCGTTAAACCCAAATCGCGGTGCCTCAGACGACTGGGCCACCCTTGTCCCCCGACCCAGATAGTGACCCCGAGGTAAGCGGAGGCCGTAGCCAGAACAACCAAGCTGGCAAATGAGCTCATTGATATATAATGTGAAAAGCCAGGCAGATGATTCATGTCCCTGACCAACACATTGATAGATAGAAAATACATCTAAGCTATATCCCATGATTACCGTACCATGACTAAAAGTCTTGCTTAACTTATCATAGTATGACACTCAAGGAAGAGAATATATGGATAGCTGTTGAAGGAGGTGAAAGTTTCCTTGAGATTGTCCTTACATGTACATATATATCCCTTCCACAGACCTGATAGTATGACACTGTTATTCCTCATGCTCTATTACGTACAAACATATGTGTTATATGTGTTATACATCAGCTGACAATTATCCTGTTTCAATGAAAGATCAACTAAATATCAACCGCCGAAACATAACAAAATATAGTCTCAAGTTAATCATGAAAAAAGCTGCAGCTAAAACGAAAAAATCCTCTTTCAGAAAAGTAAAATACAACATGACTGTGAGTCCAGACAGTGTTCAGGGTATGTATTCATGTACGCTTTTGAAACCATATCAAAACTCTTTGTAAGGTACTAAATATTAATATTAGCTCGAAGGCGAATTCACTGAAGGGTTCGAGCGACGTTACCTTGACCTCGACCGCCCCCCACATTCAGCTGACACGCCGCGATATAACTGGAATACTGTTAAAATCGGCGTTAAACCCAACTCACTCACTCACTCACTCACTCACTCACTCACTCAAATTGTATTGCCGTTTATGATTGTAAACCTTCTGTCTATTTCTAAATAATTTGTTGAGTGTTCATTGATCTTTTGTGGTTATTTACTGATTTCACAATATGGTTCTGTGAACACGATTTCTTTGTTAATCATCGCGTTTCAATGTGAGAATCGACCCGTGAAGATCGGGGGTAGAATAGGTCTTCTGCGAATAGGCGACTTTGCTTGTCGTAAGAGGCGACTCACGGGATCGGGTGGTCAGGCTCGCTGACTTGGTCTATGCATGTCAACATATCCCAATTGCATGGGTCGATGCTCATGAAGTCAATCACTGAATTGACTGGTCCAGATAAACAGCTGTCATATAGCTGGAATACTGCGGAGTGCGGTTTTAAACAACAAACAAACAATGTGGAAATCAACTAGTCACATTTGTTATAGAAAAACAAAAGGTCAGATCGCATTTAATGGTAATTTCAGTTGTAGGTTTGTCATTTCCTTTTTCAGCAAATAAAATATTTTGTGAACTTCGTATACTGCAAACGGTGTTTTTTAGCATATTTTTTTACGCTTCTTTTGAATAATGTAAACGTGTGTAATTTGAGCATAAGGACGCGATTGAAAGGGTTATTTGCATGGCTCCTTTGGGATTATTGAAGACACGAAAACCATGAATATGACAGTATATTTCACTTAAAACCTGGCAAATACCGATCTACATACAAAGTCCTGAAGGAACAGTATTGTATTTACTTAATTAATAGCTTTTCGCAACAAATAAAATGGTTAAAATATTGCTGAAAGCAGCGTAAAACCATATTCACTGCACCACGAGGTAGTCTTCGTCTATTCACTGCAACACAAGGTTGTCTTCGTATATAACATGTCTGTGCCTGGTATGTTCAGTGTTCCACGAGGTAGTGCTCGTCTATTCACTGCTCCACAAAGTTCTGTCTATATATGACATTCTGGTAGTTTGCTTATTGACTGCTCCTAAAAGGTCTCCTCGCATATGGCACACAAGTTCCCAGTCTTCTCATTGCTCCACAATGCTAATCTTTGTCTCTTCACTGCCGTATATTATTCGATTTCTCAGCTGCGTTAGGAGATTGTCAACCATGGTTCTTTTATGTGTGTTTCTTTTGTCTGTTAAATTTTTATTTCGGCAAAGTACATGGGGTCAGCTGAAGCTGCAGGTTTGTGTATGGTGTAAAGGGTCCATTACACCAGGAAATCATAAGTAGCAGTGTTGTAAAAACGGTTAGTGTTTGTAAAATGGTACATGTAAATTTCATGTTGAGATGTGTATCATAAAATCCGACAAAAATATGTGTTTTAATCAAAGCATGTAGCTTGTGAGCTGGTAACAATTTGTAACAGTTCTTACTTCATTTTGTTATTTATTGTAGCTACCAGTCTACAATAGGCCTGCATAATAAATGGTCAGTGCATTTATTGGAGAAAACTGTCGATCAATCTCCTTTGTTCAAGTTTGAAGCAAGGAGTTGTCAATCTACCGTCAATCTCTCGTGATGCGATCACAGCCTTGAACTGTCGTCTCATGATTCCAATAGTGTCTGGATGGTTGTCAAGGGAAGATTGTTCCGCTCTTCATTAAGAGCATTGTCGAGTTCATGTAGAGTTGCTGGAAGGGCAGATGGTCGCGAGAGGGCGTTCTGCATGTCGTTCCACATGTGTTCGATAGGGTGGAGGTCTGATGACCAGGCAGGTCACTCCAAGCGGGGTGAATTGGTTTCAGTAACATATGCTTGCCCTCGGCAAAAGGCGACTTTGCTTGTCGTAGGAGACGACTGGTCAGGGTGGTCAGGCTCGCTGACTTGGTTGACACATGTCATCGTGTCCCAGTTGCGTGGATCGATGCTCATGATGTCAATCACTGGCTTTTCTGCCCCAGACTCAATTAGTTACAGACCGCCGTCATATAGCTTGGATATTGCTGAGTGCGGTGTTAAACAACGAACCAAACCAAGCGGACAACGATCCCCTGCTGTATATTGGCATCATATTTGAACCCGAGAAATATTTAACATTAAAGGAAAAATCCTTTGAACAAGCAATTTATAAGTTAAGAATCTCTTTAGAATGTTTAAAAATACAAGATATTAGGAAGAAAAAAGATATTGACTATTCAAATATCATGTGTATATATTGTAAATCTGGGTCTATTGAAGACTAGTTTCATGTCCTATTATCTGACATGCCTTTGCTTCCCAAAGAGAGATGTTTTTCTTCCTTGTCTTTTCACTCACCACAATGTCCTCCCTGTATATGACATACCAGTCCCTTGTCTTCTCCCTGCTCAATAAGGTTCACCTTGTATATGACATACCAGTCCCTTGTCTTCTCCCTGCTGCATAAGGTTCACCTTCTGTGTGACATACCAGTCCCTTGTCTTCCCACTGCTCCATAAGGTTCACCTTGTATATGACATACCAGTCCCTTGTCTTCCCACTGCTCCATAAGGTTCACCTTGTGTATGACATACCAGTCCCTTGTCTTCCCACTGCTCCATAAGGTTCACCTTGTGTATGACATACCAGTCCCTTGTCTTCTCCCTGCTCCATAAGGTTCACCTTGTGTATGACATACCAGTCCCTTGTCTTCACACTGCTCCATAAGATTCACCTTGTGTATGACATACCAGTCCCTTGTCTTCTCACTGCTCCATAAGGTTCAAAGTGTGTATGACTTACCAGTCCCTTGTCTTCGCACTGCTCCACAAGGTTCACCTTGTGTATGACATACCAGTCCCTTGTCTTCGCAATGCTCCATAAGGTTCACCTTGTGTATGACATACCAGTCCCTGTCTTCGAACTGCTCCATAAGGTTCACCTTGTGTATGACATACCAGTCCCTTGTATTCCCACTGCTCCATAAGGTTCACCTTGTGTATGACATACCAGTCCCTTGTCTTCGCACTGCTCCATAAGGTTCACCTTGTGTATGACATACCAGTCCCTTGTCTTCTCACTGCTCCATAAGGTTCACCTTGTGTATGACATACCAGTCCCTTGTCTTCGCACTGCTCCATAAGGTTCACCTTGTGTATGACATACCAGTCCAATGTCTTCGCACTGCTCCATAAGGTTCACCTTCTATATGACATACCAGTCCCTTGTCTTCGCACTGCTCCATAAGGTTCACCTTGTATATGACATACCAGTCCCTTGTCTTCGCACTGCTCCATAAGGTTCACCTTGTATATGACATGCCAGTCCCTTGTCTTCGCACTGCTCCATAAGGTTCACCTTGTGTATGACATACCAGTCCCTTGTCTTCGCACTGCTCCATCAGGTTCAACTTGTGTATGACATACCAGTCCCTTGTCTTCCCACTGCTCCATAAGGTTCACCTTGTGTATGACATACCAGTCCTTTGTCTTCCCACTGCTCCATAAGGTTCACCTTGTGTATGACATACCAGTCCCTTGTCTTCTCACTGCTCCATAAGGTTCACCTTGTGTATGACATACCAGTCCCTTGTCTTCCCACTGCTCCATAAGGTTCAACTTGTGTATGACATACCAGTCCCTTGTCTTCTCACTGCTCCTCAAGGTTCACCTTGTGTATGACATACCAGTCCCTTGTCTTCTCACTGATGCACAAGGTTCACCTTGTGTATGACATACCAGTCCCTTGTCTTCTCACTGCTCCATAAGGTTCACCTTGTGTATGACATACCAGTCCCTTGTCTTCCCACTCCTCCATAAGGTTCACCTTGTGTATGACATACCAGTCCCTTGTCTTCCCTCTGCTCCATAAGGTTCAACTTGTGTATGACATACCAGTCCCTTGTCTTCTCACTGCTCCTCAAGGTTCACCTTGTGTATGACATACCAGTCCCTTGTCTTCTCACTGCTGCACAAGGTTCACCTTGTGTATGACATACCAGTCCCTTGTCTTCTCACTGCTCCATAAGGTTCACCTTGTGTATGACATACCAGTCCCTTGTCTTCTCACTGCTCCATAAGGTTCACCTTGTATATGACATACCAGTCCCTTGTCTTCGCACTGCTCCATAAGGTTCACCTTGTGTATGACATACCAGTCCCTTGTCTTCTCACTGCTCCTCAAGGTTCACCTTGTGTATGACATACCAGTCCCTTGTCTTCGCACTGCTCCATAAGGTTCACCTTGTGTATGACATACCAGTCCCTTGTCTTCTCACTGCTCCTCAAGGTTCACCTTGTGTATGACATACCAGTCCCTTGTCTTCTCGCTGCTCCATCAGGTTCACCTTGTGTATTACATACCAGTCCCTTGTCTTCTCACTGCTCCATAAGGTTCACCTTGTGTATGAGTGAGTGAGTGAGTGAGTGAATATTTATAGTCACATCGGCAATATCTCAGCCATATCGTGACTAAATCAAGTGAGTGCCTTGTGTATGACATACCAGTCCCTTGTCTTCGCACTGCTCCATAAGGTTCACCTTGTGTATGACATACCAGTCCCTTGTCTTCTCACTGCTGCACAAGGTTCACCTTGTGTATGAGTGAGTGAGTGAGTGAATATTTATAGTCACATCGGCAATATCTCAGCCATATCGTGACTAAATCAAGTGAGTGCCTTGTGTATGACATACCAGTCCCTTGTCTTCGCACTGCTCCATAAGGTTCACCTTGTGTATGACATACCAGTCCCTTGTCTTCTCACTGCTGCATAAGGTTCACCTTGTGTATGACATACCAGTCCCTTGTCTTCTCCCTGCTCAATAAGGTTCACCTTGTGTATGACATACCAGTCCCTTGTCTTCTCACTGCTCCATAAGGTTCACCTTGTGTATGACATACCAGTCCCTTGTCTTCACACTGCTCCATAAGGTTCACCTTGTGTATGACATACCAGTCCCTTGTCTTCTCACTGCTCCATCAGGTTCAAAGTGTGTATGACTTACCAGTCCCTTGTCTTCGCACTGCTCCACAAGGTTCACCTTGTGTATGACATACCAGTCCCTTGTCTTCTCACTGCTCCATAAGGTTCACCTTGTATATGACATACCAGTCCCTTGTCTTCCCACTGCTCCATAAGGTTCACCTTGTATATGACATACCAGTCCCTTGTCTTCCCACTCCTCCATAAGGTTCACCTTGTGTATGACATACCAGTCCCTTGTCTTCCCACTGCTCCATAAGGTTCACCTTGTGTATGACATAACAGTCCCTTGTCTTCCCACTGCTGCACAAGATTCACTTTGTGTATGACATACCAGTCCCTTGTCTTCCCACTGCTCCATAAGGTTCACCTTGTGTATGACATAACAGTCCCTTGTCTTCCCACTGCTGCACAAGGTTCACCTTGTGTATGGCATACCAGTCCCTTGTCTTCCCACTGCTCCATAAGGTTCACCTTGTGTATGACATACCAGTCACTTGTCTTCCCACTGGTGCACAAGGTTCACCTTGTGTATGACATACCAGTCCCTTGTCTTCTCACTGCTCCATAAGGTTCACCTTGTGTATGACATACCAGTCCCTTATCTTCCCACTGCTCGATAAGGTTCACCTTGTGTATGACATACCAGTCCCTTGTCTTCTCACTGCTCCTCAAGGTTCACCTTGTGTATGACATACCAGTCCCTTGTCTTCTCACTGCTCCATAAGGTTCACCTTGTGTATGACATACCAGTCCCTTGTCTTCTCACTGCTCCATAAGGGTCACCTTGTATATGACATACCAGTCCCTTGTCTTCGCACTGCTCCATAAGGTTCACCTTGTGTATGACATACCAGTCCCTTGTCTTCTCACTGCTCCTCAAGGTTCACCTTGTGTATGACATACCAGTCCCTTGTCTTCGCACTGCTCCATAAGGTTCACCTTGTGTATGACATACCAGTCCCTTGTCTTCTCACTGCTCCTCAAGGTTCACCTTGTGTATGACATACCAGTCCCTTGTCTTCTCGCTGCTCCATAAGGTTCACCTTGTGTATTACATACCAGTCCCTTGTCTTCCCACTGCTCCATAAGGTTCACCTTGTGTATGAGTGAGTGAGTGAGTGAATATTTATAGTCACATCGGCAATATCTCAGCCATATCGTGACTAAATCAAGGGAGTGCCTTGTGTATGACATACCAGTCCCTTGTCTTCGCACTGCTCCATAAGGTTCACCTTGTGTATGACATACCAGTCCCTTGTCTTCTCACTGCTGCACAAGGTTCACCTTGTGTATGAGTGAGTGAGTGAGTGAATATTTATAGTCACATCGGCAATATCTCAGCCATATCATGACTAAATCAAGTGAGTGCCTTGTGTATGACATACCAGTCCCTTGTCTTCGCACTGCTCCATAAGGTTCACCTTGTGTATGACATACCAGTCCCTTGTCTTCTCCCTGCTGCATAAGGTTTACCTTGTGTATGACATACCAGTCCCTTGTCTTCCCACTGCTCCATAAGGTTCACCTTGTATATGACATACCAGTCCCTTGTCTTCCCACTCCTCCATAAGGTTCACCTTGTGTATGACATACCAGTCCCTTGTCTTCTCCCTGCTCCATAAGGTTCACCTTGTGTATGACATACCAGTCCCTTGTCTTCTCACTGCTCCATAAGGTTCACCTTGTGTATGACATACAAGTCCCTTGTCTTCACACTGCTCCATAAGGTTCACCTTGTGTATGACATACCAGTCCCTTGTCTTCTCACTGCTCCATCAGGTTCAAAGTGTGTATGACTTACCAGTCCCTTGTCTTCACACTGCTCCATAAGGTTCACCTTGTGTATGACATACCAGTCCCTTGTCTTCGCACTGATCCATAAGGTTCACCTTGTGTATGACATACCAGTCCCTTGTCTTCTCACTGCTCCTCAAGGTTCACCTTGTGTATGACACACCAGTCCCTTGTCTTCTCGCTGCTCCATAAGGTTCACCTTGTGTATTACATACCAGTCCCTTGTCTTCTCACTGCTCCATAAGGTTCACCTTGTGTATGAGTGAGTGAGTGAGGGAATATTTATAGTCACATCGGCAATATCTCAGCCATATCGTGACTAAATCAAGTGAATGCCTTGTGTATGACATACCAGTCCCTTGTCTTCGCACTGCTCCATAAGGTTCACCTTGTGTATGACATACCAGTCCCTTGTCTTCTCACTGCTGCACAAGGTTCACCTTGTGTATGAGTGAGTGAGTGAGTGAATATTTATAGTCACATCGGCAATATCTCAGCCATATCGTGACTAAATCAAGTGAGTGCCTTGTGTATGACATACCAGTCCCTTGTCTTCGCACTGCTCCATAAGGTTCACCTTGTGTATGACATACCAGTCCCTTGTCTTCGCACTGCTCCATAAGGTTCACCTTGTATATGACATGCCAGTCCCTTGTCTTCGCACTGCTCCATAAGGTTCACCTTGTGTATGACATACCAGTCCCTTGTCTTCCCACTGCTCCATAAGGTTCAACTTGTGTATGACATACCAGTCCCTTGTCTTCCCACTGCTTCACAAGGTTCACCTTGTGTATGACATACCAGTCCCTTGTCTTCCCACTGCTCCATAAGGTTCAACTTGTGTATGACATAACAGTCCCTTGTCTTCTCACTGCTCCATAAGGTTCACCTTGTGTATGACATACCAGTCCCTTGTCTTCTCACTGATGCACAAGGTTCACCTTGTGTATGACATACCAGTCCCTTGTCTTCCCACTGCTCCATAAGGTTCACCTTGTGTATGACATACCAGTCCCTTGTCTTCCCACTCCTCCATAAGGTTCACCCTGTGTATGACATACCAGTCCCTTGTCTTCCCACTGCTCCATAAGGTTCAACATGTGTATGACATACCAGTCCCTTGTCTTCTCACTGCTCCTCAAGGTTCACCTTGTGTATGACATACCAGTCCCTTGTCTTCTAACTGCTCTATAAGGTTTACCTTGTGTATGACATACCAGTCCCTTGTCTTCGCACTGCTCAATAAGATTCACCTTGTGTATGACATACCAGTCCCTTGTCTTCTCACTGCTCCTCAAGGTTCACCTTGTGTATGACATACCAGTCCCTTGTCTTCGCACTGCTCCATAAGGTTCACCTTGTGTATAACATACTAGTCCCTTGTCTTCTCACTGCTCCTCAAGGTTCACCTTGTGTATGACATACCAGTCCCTTGTCTTCTCACTGCTCCATAAGGTTCACCTTGTGTATTACATACCAGTCCCTTGTCTTCTCACTGCTCCATAAGGTTCACCTTGTGTATGAGTGAGTGAGTGAGTGAATATTTATAGTCACATCGGCAATATCTCATCCATATCGTGACTAAATCAAGTGAGTGCCTTGTGTATGACATACCAGTCCCTTGTCTTCGCACTGCTCCATAAGGTTCACCTTGTGTATGACATACCAGTCCCTTGTCTTCTCACTGCTGCACAAGGTTCACCTTGTGTATGAGTGAGTGAGTGAATATTTATAGTCACATCGGCAATATCTCAGCCATATCGTGACTAAATCAAGTGAGTGCCTTGTGTATGACATACCAGTCCCTTGTCTTCGCACTGCTCCATAAGGTTCACCTTGTGTATGACATACCAGTCCCTTGTCTTCTCACTGCTGCACAAGGTTCACCTTGTGTATGAGTGAGTGAGTGAGTGAGTGAATATTTATAGTCACATCGGCAATATCTCACCCATATCGTGACTAAATCAAGTGAGTGCCTTGTGTATGACATACCAGTCCCTTGTCTTCGCACTGCTCCATAAGGTTCACCTTGTGTATGACATACCAGTCCCTTGTCTTCCCACTGCTCCATAAGGTTCAACTTGTGTATGAGTGAGTGAGTGAGTGAATATTTATAGTCACATCGGCAATATCTCAGCCATATCGTGACTAAATCAAGTGAGTGCCTTGTGTATGACATACCAGTCCCTTGTCTTCTTACTGCTCCATAAGGTTCACCTTGTGTATGACATACCAGTCCCTTGTCTTCTTACTGCTCCATAAGGTTCACCTTGTGTATGACATACCAGTCCCTTGTCTTCTCACTGCTCCATAAGGTTCAACTTGTGTATTACATAAAAGTCCCTTGTCTTCGCACTGCTCCATAAGGTTCACCTTGTGTATGACATACCAGTCCCTTGTCTTCTTACTGCTCCATAAGGTTCAACTTGTGTATGACATACCAGTCCCTTGTCTTCCCACTGCTCCATAAGGTTCACCTTGTGTATGACATACCAGTCCCTTGTCTTCTTACTGCTCCATAAGGTTCACCTTGTGTATGACATACCAGTCCCTTGTCTTCGCACTGCTCCATAAGGTTCACCTTGTGTATGACATACCAGTCCCTTGTCTTCTCACTGCTCCTCATGGTTCACCTTGTGTATGACATACCAGTCCCTTGTCTTGTCACTGCTCCTCAAGGTTCACCTTGTGTATGACATACCTGTCCCTTGTCTTCTCACTGCTCCTCAAGGTTCACCTTGTGTATGACATACCAGTCCCTTGTCTTCTCACTGCTCCATAAGGTTCACCTTGTGTATTACATACCAATTCCTTGTCTTCTCACTGCTCCATAAGGTTCACCTTGTGTATGAGTGAGTGAGTGAGTGAATATTTATAGTCACATCGGCAATATCTCAGCAATATCGGGACTAAATCAAGTGAGTGCCTTGTGTATGACATACCAGTCCCTTGTCTTCGCACTGCTCCATAAGGTTCACCTTGTGTATGACATACCAGTCCCTTGTCTTCCCACTCCTCCATAAGGTTCACCTTGTGTATGACATACCAGTCCCTTGTCTTCCCACTGCTCCATAAGGTTCAACTTGTGTATGACATACCAGTCCCTTGTCTTCCCACTGCTCCATAAGGTTCACCTTGTGTATGACATACCAGTCCCTTGTCTTTCCACTGCTCCATAAGGTTCAACTTGTGTATGACATACCAGTCCCTTGTCTTCTCACTGCTCCATAAGGTTCACCTTGTGTATGACATAACAGTCCCATGTCTTCGCACTGCTCCATAAGGTTCACCTTGTGTATGACATACCAGTCCCTTGTCTTCTCACTGCTCCTCAAGGTTCACCTTGTGTATGACATACCAGTCCCTTGTCTTCACACTGCTCCATAAGGTTCACCTTGTGTATGACATACCAGTCTCTTGTCTTCTCACTGCTCCTCAAGGTTCACCTTGTGTATGACATACCAGTCCCTTGTCTTCTCACTGCTCCATAAGGTTCACCTTGTGTATGACATACCAGTCCCTTGTCTTCTCACTGCTCCATAAGGTTCACCTTGTGTATGAGTGAGTGAGTGAGTGAGTGAATATTTATAGTCACATCGGCAATATCTCAGCCATATCGTGACTAAATCAAGTGAGTGCCTTGTGTATGACATACCAGTCCCTTGTCTTCGCACTGCTCCATAAGGTTCACCTTGTGTATGACATACCAGTCCCTTGTCTTCTCACTGCTGCACAAGGTTCACCTTGTGTATGAGTGAGTGAGTGAGTGAATATTTATAGTCACATCGGCAATATCTCAGCCATATCGTGACTAAATCAAGTGAGTGCCTTGTGTATGACATACCAGTCCCTTGTCTTCGCACTGCTCCATAAGGTTCACCTTGTGTATGACATACCAGTCCCTTGTCTTCCCACTGCTCCATAAGGTTCAACTTGTGTATGAGTGAGTGAGTCAGTGAATATTTATAGTCACATCGGCAATATCTCAGCCATAACGTGACTAAATCAAGTGAGTGCCTTGTGTATGACATACCAGTCCCTTGTCCTCCCACTGCTCCATAAGGTTCACCTTCTGTATGACATACCAGTCCCTTGTCTTCGCACTGCTCCATAAGGTTCACCTTGTGTATGACATACCAGTCCCTTGTCTTCGCACTGCTCCATAAGGTTCACCTTGTGTATGACATACCAGTCCCTTGTCTTCTTACTGCTCCATAAGGTTCAACTTGTGTATGACATACCAGTCCCTTGTCTTCGCACTGCTCCATAAGGTTCACCTTGTGTATGACATACCAGTCCCTTGTCTTCTCACTGCTCCTCAAGGTTCACCTTGTGTATGACATACCAGTCCCTTGTCTTCTTACTGCTCCATAAGGTTCACCTTGTGTATGAGTGAGTGAGTGAGTGAATATTTATAGTCACATCGGCAATATCTCAGCCATATCGTGACTAAATCAAGTGAGTGCCTTGTGTATGACATACCGGTCCCTTGTCTTCGCACTGCTCCATAAGGTTCACCTTGTGTATGACATACCAGTCCCTTGTCTTCTCACTGCTGCACAAGGTTCGCCTTGTGTATGACATACCAGTCCCCTGTCTTCGCACTCCTCCATAAGGTTCACCTTCTGTATGACATACCAGTCCCTTGTCTTCTCACTGCTCCATAAGGTTCACCTTGTGTATGACATACCAGTCCCTTGTCTTCTTACTGCTCCATAAGGTTCAACTTGTGTATGACATACCAGTCCCTTGTCTTCGCACTGCTCCATAAGGTTCACCTTGTGTATGAGTGAGTGAGTGAGTGAATATTTATAGTCACATCGGCAATATCTCATCCATATCGTGACTAAATCAAGTGAGTGCCTTGTGTATGACATACCAGTCCCTTGTCTTCTCACTGCTCCATAAGGTTCACCTTGTGTATGACATACCAGTCCCTTGTCTTCGCACTGCTCCATAAGGTTCACCTTGTGTATGACATACCAGTCCCTTGTCTTCTCACTGCTCCATAAGGTTCACCTTGTGTATGACATACCAGTCCCTTGTCTTCCCACTGCTCCATAAGGTTCACCTTGTGTATGACATACCAGTCCCTGTCTTCCCACTGCTCCATAAGGTTCACCTTGTGTATGACATACCAGTCCCTTGTCTTCCCACTGCTCCATAAGGTTCACCTTGTGTATGACATACCAGTCCCTGTCTTCCCACTGCTCCATAAGGTTCACCTTGTGTATGACATACCAGTCCCTTGTCTTCCCACTGCTCCATAAGGTTCACCTTGTGTATGACATACCAGTCCCTGTCTTCCCACTGCTCCATAAGGTTCACCTTGTGTATGACATACCAGTCCCTGTCTTCCCACTGCTCCATAAGGTTCACCTTGTGTATGACATACCAGTCCCTTGTCTTCTCACTGATGCATAAGGTTCACCTTGTGTTTGACATACCAGTCCCTTGTCTTCCCACTGCTCCATAAGGTTCACCTTGTGTATGACATACCAGTCCCTAGTGTTTTTCCCTGCTCCACAAGCTTGTTATAACGGTGCTAAGTGTATTCACTGTTCCATCTCCAGCTTCTGTGACGAACTTCTTTTTCTTTCTTGACATTAAATGTATTAACTGCACATTTATTAAATGACCATATTCATTATATGTTTGCAGAAAATATAACATAGCTACGCGAAAAATCGCAAAAAACGAAGCGCTATAATAAAATATTGTTCTATCATGACGTCATTTCTGGAGAATCGAACATGCGCCCGCAACTTGATGATATCGTAAATAGTACGACGTTATTTTTAAAAGGGAGTGTCTATTGAATTGTTCCCCACAGATGTAGCGGGTAGCACAGATGAACGCAAAGGAATAACGATCGCACCCAAATAGTGGGAGAGATATGACAATTCGGGGAGTCATCACTATTTAAATACGGGTAAATGATTTTAAAGCTTGTACAATTTATTGACATCCTTAATAAAGCAGTACAAAATGTTGATATCCCGTAAACGTAATAATCCACTCGTGGTCTCTGCGCCCCTCGTGGTTTATTCTCCCTGCTGTGTTTTATTTCACGATATGCTACTCCCACTCGTCAATTATTTCTTAAGTAAAGATAAATACACAGACATTCATCACTAACGAACGGAGTTACAAGATTAAAGCACAACTAAACACGATCTAGATAAGTACACATTGTTTCGCTTGTCCTGAGGAGGAATTCATCTGGACGATAGTAGTCCATCAGCTGTGTGGATATGATGAGGGTCCAGGAAATACTGCAATACCACACTAATTAACAATAGCTTACCATGTCTTAAAAGATTGGTCAATCAGAGGTTTCAATTCCAAATACAGTGCATAATCACGAGAAATACAATTCCTGGTATTTCTTAAGCATGTGTTTATGAATCGCAATGAAATAATGGTGCTGCCATGTGTTGACGAAAAGGCGAACGTAACAAACACATGCAAAGGCAGGTAAAACATTCACCTGAAAAATACACTGGGACAAGATAAAATGAGGAATTGTACGGACATCGATTTTGTCACTGGTGCGACAAACGTAGAACGCGTGTGCCTTCTATGGCATGGACCACGCGTCCTCCGACTGGTCCCAATGCATGAAGTTCCATGAAATAGCTTTTCGCGCATTCGTATTCATCTTATTCATTTATTTATTTCAGTACGTTGAGGTTCTTCCGGAGACTGGGGCTTAGTACAGACTGATCCAGTGTATTAGTGGATATGATTTGTGAGACGTTATACTGAAAATATAATCTTTATATCATATTGCCATTTCGACAGTACCTGCTGTCTGCGACCTTGACTTTAATTATCACATCAGTAACACAGAAAATATTGCTCCGTTTATTGAGGTAGATTTTACATGGATACAAATTCACTCAATGCATCTTGCCATAAATACCATCACACAAAGAACACTTGCGAGATTAAACACTCAATATGTCCGTAGGAACTCTTCTAAAATGGCTCCAATACTGTTGAATTGTGGCGGCTGTGATCAGCTTGCTGGAACAGTACTTCAGTTATATCACTGTGTGACTGCTCAAAGTCAAGAGGAATGCCAACGGTTAAAAAGGTCATTGACAATTCCTACTTTGATCTCCAGGATCGTTAGCAGGACGAAACTGGATTCGAACTCGAAGTGTAGCAGCTCTAATCTTATACCTGTTCCCATTATATAAATATTGCCCTGTTTTCCCCTTGAAGATATGGTTGCAATTAAGAACCTTGCCAGTATGTCAATAAAGGAACTGGGACAACTTAAGTATAAAAACACATTTTCTACTGTAGAAATATTATGTTTCACGTTTTTTCATCGCCATGGTTTGAATCCAGGTCAAGGTCAAGGTCACAGTTTACACTGTTCAAGCACCTGTCTGTAAATCCATTCGTATTATACAGTGTCCTCTCTAATCGGAATTGTGCCGTCATCCAAGCGTCGTAGATGCTGTTTTTATAGACGAAGTAGTAGTCGTCGGACGTTGATGCGTTCAACGTATAATGGTCCATAGAAACTTGACAGCTTTTAGTCACAATTCTTTCCTTAATAAAACAGTCGGAACAAAAGTTGTCTCTTTTCCATGTGTTGAAGTTGTCTTCCCCTTTAATGATATAGAGATCTATATTTGTATCTGCGCACGACATTACATTCATGACGGATCCTTCCAAAAGGTAAAATTTCCAGTAGTTGTAATCTCCATTAAGAATATATACTGAGTCTTCCTGTTGGTATTTCTGTATCTGATCTGTGTCAACGTCTGGCTGTGTGTTAAACAGATACGCCGAAAACTGAGAGGTCGAGTCCAGAGTGAGGCTGTCACAGAAAAGAGTTGATATCTTCCTGTTAACAATACGCATATCAGTTGGAGTCACATCCTGTTCGAAAGGACCGAACACGCTTAAAGCACACACCATCGCCCCAACCACTGCCAACACAAAACAATATGTCCATATGATCTGAGCACGTTTCGCACGTGTCATCTGTCGCAGACAAAACAGGTAACCAAGGAAATAGCAAGCTCCACAACAGCACTTCAAACAACATTCGTCACATTGCTCGGGGCTACTGCTTGACCAGTGGGTTATTGGTGTATAGATGGCGTTGTACTCCCCACTATAGGTGGCGCTGCTTCCGAGAAACACGGACGTACTATCCGAGTCGAGCCCGCCAGGTTGGTTTGAGTTGTTTGTCATGATTGTACGTTTAACATCGGTGAGGTTTGGCTCTGGAATAATATCAGGGAAAAAAACATGATTAGCGGAACATATGCCATTTTATTTAGTGCCTACATCACTTCTTCCGTACTTTGTGAGCGGTCGGGTAGTCTAGTGGTTAAAGCGTTCGCTCACCGCACCAAAGTCGAGGGTTCGATTTCCCACATGGGTACAATGTGTAAGGCCGCCGCCGTGATATTTCCGGAATATTGCTAGAAGCGGCGTAAAACCTTACGCACTTAGTCTTCCATGCACTACCTCATGGGGGATTCCGGGTTAGAATAGCCCCATAATTTCGAATATTTTCTCGTTATTTCAAGTTTATTTAAAAACATCGAAATTTCAAGTTTTTCTAATTACCTCGATTACCTCGTGATTTCGAGTATTTTCTCGTTTTTCAAGTTTCTTTCAAAAACTCAAAATTTCGAGAAAATAATTAAAATAACGCGAAAATAATCGAAGAAATGAGAAAATACTCGGAATTTCGAGAAAATAATTAAAATAACGAGAAATTTCGATTTTAAAAGTAAATTAATGCTACCAAAGTGGCACCATGAGGCTTTAGTAGTCTAGTACTTCCTTATTGGATACCGCATAATCACAATTACATAGAGTTTCAAAAGAATTCAACAATGCTCTGTTGAATACGTTGATAGAATTAGACTCATACTGCACGAAACACACTCTCGGTTATCAAGGGTCGTGGCTCTGTAGCGAATCGATCCAATGGGTATAATGTAATGATACACTTGATCGGGGCGGCAGTAAACGAGATGCAACACGTCTGAGGTGAGGTACCACACACCTACTTCAGTGTACAGTATATCAAGAGAACAGTTTAACACGTAGGTCAGTATATCTGTATTATGGTACAAAATATATGTACAACTGGACAAATTCATGTCTCGATACAAGAAACAGTAACCCCATTACAAGATCTGAACACTCTGGCACAATGCATGTGAACCATTACAAAGCCACAGGTTACCAGTACAACCCACATGTAATACATTTTAACACACCTACATGAAGTGCCACGGTACTACACACCTGCGTCACGGTACAACACACTGGAACCGAGATACATTCACACAGATGTGCCACAATAAAACACATGCACGACAATCTACACACGTAGCATGGTACGACACACCTGTACAATAATAAAACACATGCACGACAAACTACACACGTAGCATAGTACAACACACCTGTGCAATAATAAAACACATGTACGACAATCTACACACGGACCTTGGTACGACACACCTGTACAATAATAAAACACATGTACGACAAACTACACACGCAGCATGGTACAACACACATGTACAATAATAAAACACATGTACGACAAACTACACACGGACCGTGGTACGACACACCTGTACCACAATAAAACACATGTACGACAAACTACACACGGACCTTGGTACGACACACCTTTACCACAATAAAACACATGTACGACAAACTACACACGTAGCATGGTACAACACACCTGTGCAATAATAAAACACATGCACGACAAACTACACACGTAGCATGGTACAACACACCTGTGCAATAGTAAAACACATGCACGACAAACTACATACGTAGCATGGTACAACACACCTGTACAATAATAAAACACATGTACGACAAACTACACACGTAGCATGATACAACACACCTGTACCACAATAAAACACATGTACGACAAACTACACACGTAGCATGGTACAACACACCTGTACAATAATAAAACACATGTACGACAAACTACACACGGACCTTGGTACAACACACCTTTACCAACCACGATGATACACCTGTACCACGGTACAAAACACATGCACTTCGGTATAACACGTACGTACCACGATACAAGAAACAACCTGTTCGACAATACGCTCAAACACGACAAAACTCAACACGCTTCTACAACAATAAAAACATACAATGCTACAAGACACCTGTATTACAATCAAACACACCTGTACCACGCTGATACAACTGTACGACGGCAACACATACGCACCACTAGATAATACAATGTCATATGAACAACGATACAAAACACATGTACTACATTAACACAACAGTACAACTCACCTATACCAGGGTACAATACACCTGCACAACGGAACAACCTTTGCCACGATAAAACACCTGTACCACAATACCACACACCTGTACTACGGTACAATAGACAAAATAAACCACGGTACAACAGACACGTTACGCATTAACTGTGGCAAAGGGAAGGCGAGATTGTGAGGACGTACTGAATATACAACATGTCCGATAAGGGCGACATTTGTCCACATCGACAACCAGAGATCGTGATAATGCAGGTGGCTACACATCATATCTGCACGTATGTAGAGAAGTTAGACACATTAATTTCCTCACTGTTAATACATGTAGTCAACATGTTGTTTGTTTGTTGTTTAACGCCCCTTAGCAACATTCCAGTGACCTGTAAAGAATCTAGTGTGGACCAAACCATCAATGAGCATCGATCCAAGCAATTGGTATACGATGGCATGCGTCAACCAAGTCACCGAGTCTGACCATCTGATCCAGTTTGTAGCCACTTGCGACAGACATAGGTTGCTGATATATTCGTCTTACCCGGAAGTGTGCGAGGCGTATGTATTGATAGTTGAATTTCAAAATACCTTTGACAGAAAGGTAAATAGTTCGTACGTGACACAACTGTTCACATGTCATTGTGAGTGAGTGAGTGAGTATGGTTTAACGCCGCTTTTAGCAATCTTCCAGCAATATCACGGCGGGGAACACCAGAAATGGGCTTCACACATTGTACCCATGTCGGGAATCGAACCCGGGTCTTCGGCGTGGCGTGCGAACGCTTTAAACGCTAGGCTACCCGGCCGCCCCACATGTCAAGTGAATATTTATAAAATTAAAGTCCATCGCTCATTTAGAAATCCGCACACCCCCTAAAGGTAGGAGAGTATTAATATATAATTAAAATTCAATTAAAATATAATTAAATATACATGAGTAGCGCACTCATAGGCATAGCTAATTTTACAACCAGAACTCCAGATTTGGAAGTTTGATGTTCGATTGTTGTTGAAGGCCGCACTCGAAAATATTCCAGCTATAAAACGGCGGTATGTAAATAATCGAATCTGAGCAAGGCGAACTAGTGATTGATATTGTGAGCAATGATAAGGCTCAACTAAATACAATGTCTATAATTGAATAAAAAAATATTTAATTTAAAAAAAAAATACAATGTCTATTTTAGCTATAGTATATTTACAATCCTAAAACATTCGCTTGTTAACACAGACCCATGGTGAATGTATCCGTATCCTGCTTTTCCGTTACTCATGCCGAAGTTTAGCGGAATGTAAAAGAGTTTCTGTCAGAATAAACTATTCAACTTTTACGCTGTTACATTATGTACATACAAAAGCATCAGGTAATACATACAAGTCACACTCCCGCATCCCCCAGGCTGAAGTATGTCAGTACACCATAACAAGGTGTCTACTTTCACAATGTGGTTGGCCTGGCTCCTGTTTCTTCCGCCTGGCCCTACACTCGAGAAAGTGTCGCAAACCGACTCCGTTGACTGTGTGCTGATTAACTACACGCGGTGTTCACGAGACAATGCCCACGAGTAGTGATAAAACCATAGCTGATATTTGCACGTGATATATCATCTCGCTGTACTTATGATATCACGACCACTTGAGTTATACAGTGATATACACCCCTTGATAACACAGCGATATCGCTGGTGTGTACACAGCTCCTTGTGACGATATGTGATTTGACGAGTTGAAATGTCTCGTCAAGGGCGCTGTAGTGGAGTTGGTGATGAACGTTGTACAACATTGTCGCGTATCGCTAACTACACAATGAGAATGTTAATAATAGTATAGATGTAATAAACGTTGGCAAATAACAATGAACTAGCATCCAACGCCACAACAAAACATTTTTTCAAATGTTGTTATTGCCGTCAGCTATATTGCAGCTGTGATCTGGTTGCGTCAAATAACATTTGTGTGAACAATGTTTTTTCAGATGTAAACTTTATATCGCTGTCCAAAATAACGAAGAGACATAAAGAAACCTCCCTCAGACACAATCTCTAACTTTTATGATCAAATTAAGTGAATAAAAATCAATAATTTGAAAATATTCTTTGCTTTTACATCAGATTCTGATCCTTGGAGATCCGGGGTAAAATAGGTCTTCAGCAACCCATGCTTGCCGTAAAAAGGCGACTGCTTGTCGTAAGAGGCGACTAACGGGATAGTCACGACGGCCTCGAACTGACCCCACGTGCAAAAATAATCGTGACTTTTCGGACCATATCCTACACATATAAACCGAATATAGTCAGGGAGTGTTGTATTGACTTGACACCAGCAGTGTATGACACATCGTCGACCTGCGCGCACTTCCTCCTCTCAGGAGGGTTGTCATGGCGCAGCTCATCTGAACCAATCATAACACCGTGTCGACAGTTATGTGACGTCAAAGGCCAACATAACCTTAAATATCGTTGAACCAATCACAACACCGTAGGTACAGTAATGTAACGGCACAAGGCGACCTTACCTTAAATATCGTCTATCATGATTAAAATTGTATTCATTGTTATAATTATACGTATGTACTATTAAATGATAATGGCGACAGGGAAGCAGAGGGAAATATTTGTTTTATCATATAATATTATTCTTCCATTAATTACAGTTTTTATCTAATTAACGCGATATGTTCAGTCCCTTAAGTGAGGTGAGGTGAAATGGGGTTTAACGTCGCGTCCAAGATTATTGCATTTATATAGCTACGTGAATGCACGTGTGTGTGTGTGTGTGTGTGTGTGTGTGTGTGTGTGTGGCTGCTTGTACTAGTCCAGACTGATGCCGATTTATAGTGCTAGCCCACTGGGATACCATGCCGCAGTTTAACATGAATACCCCACTCAGACACAGTATACTGACCCCAAACCGACCGGTCCTTGTTTTAGCCCCTTAATGCCGAGCGCCAGACAGGGTAACAACAAGTACCATCTTTTAACGTCTTTTGGTATGACGTGGCCGTACCCGTGAAGATCCGGGGTAGAATAGGTCTTCAGCAACCCATGCTTGCCGTAAAAGACGACTATGCTTGTCGTAAGAGGCGACTAACGGGATTGGGTGGTCAGACTCGCTGGCATGGTCGATTCATGTCATCGATCCCAATTGCGTGGCTCGATGCTCATGATATCAATCACTGGATTGTCTGGTCCAGATTAGAGACCGCCGTCATATAGTTGGAATAATGCTGAGTTCGGCGTTAAAAGACTTTCTGAGAGGGATCCACTCGGTCAGGTTACGATGGCACGCATTCAACAGCAATCTCCGAGTCTGACCATTTGATCAATTTGGTCGCCTCGTCTAACTATGACCATCATCATTATTTACGTGCAACTTCATCAATGGAATTTCGTACAGATTAAACTAATTCCCAATAAATAGCGAAACACAATCCAGACATACACCCATTGTTAGTCTGGACACTGTTAATCCAGATACCCCAACTTCCGGACAGTTAATGTTGAGGACGTCAATACGTGATTAAAGTGAAATCACAAGAATTCATTATTTGTTTATACGGAATTTCACTGTTGATGGGAAAGGCTTTACGCTACTATTAGCATTATTCCCACCAGTCCGGGGACATAATCAACGGGCTTCACACAAAGAGGGGACGGTCGGGTAGCCTAGTGGTTCAAGCGTTCGCTCGTCACGCCGAAGACCCGGGTTCGATTCCCGACATGGGTACAATGTGTTAAGCCCATTTCTGAAGTCTCCCGTCATGATATTGCTGGAATATTGCTAAAAGCGGCATAAAATCAAACTCACGCACTCATACAATGAGCTAACGTGTGGAGTCGAACTCTTTTCTACAGCGTGATGCGCAAACGCTTTAACCTCCGGTAGGCCCCGTAATATATATAGCAATGCTAATCTACACAATGAAAGAGTTATAAACCTCATACAGCAATGTTACAAATGAATACATAGCAAAGAGTAATTTAATATTATTTAGTCAGCCTTCAAACAAAAAGTCTTTTATCAAAAGGACAAAAATACGCTTCTCCGAACTTATCTAAAGTTTAGTACTAAACGAGGGGAATGAACACGCGTAAACGTCCTGCTATCGCGTATAATGAGGAAATGATGAACGTTTCAACTCTCAACTGATATCATAGCGACATGGAAGCACCTACTTCTCAAAAGTTAACAGTTCTCGGAAACCGGTTGTAAAGCAAAACAAGGATTGATCATTGCACGCAATGACCTACTTATGACTAGCGACGCAGTACGTTGGAATTCCCACTCCACCCTGACAGTAAATGGTCAGTTTTAATAATACCCTTTCTTCTCGATGTCGACAAACTACCACGACAGCTGTACATAACAGGCAAAAGGACGTCATAAATAAAAGTATTGCTAGTCGCATGCTAGATGGGTTATGAGTCGGCGAGTGAGTATTGTATTACGCCGCTTGTAACAATACTCCAGCAATATCACGGCGGGGGACACCTGAAATGGGCTTCACACATTGTACCCATGTTTGAAATCGAGTCCGAGTCTTCGGCGTGTTTAACACAAGGCACCCACGCCGCCTCTAGATGGGTTATGAGCGGTAAGGGAGGGGGTTCGCTGTATAAAAATGAGCTTATATATTATAGGCAATATATTTCGCTTGACATGTTGGATATCATGTAAAATGTTTTTGAAGATACATTCGGACCCTCCTTGTATTGTATGTCTTGAAACAAGGAGCGAGAAAAAATCTTCAGCCGCTAGCAAAAAGACCCCGGCAGTTATGCTTGGCTGTCATTGCGGCGGCGATCCCTTTGATGTTTTTTTCTGTTTAGGGATACCCTCTCTGTACCCTTGTGGCCGAGAATAACAAGCAATGCCAGGATGCTTCTAAAAAACTACTCTCGGATACCGGATATTAATCAATACGTTTTGTTCTGCGCGATTTATCACACAATCACTCCTCACACACTTCATCCAGATACATAGCTTCAGATGGTCGAGTGAGTGAGTGAGTGAGTTAATATTTAACGTCACATCAGCATTATTTCAGCCATATCGTGACGAGAAAAAATATATTCAAAAATATATATATATTTAGACTGTATAAAAACCTGTCGTCGAAGGACAGTAACATAACTAGATTTGTCACAGATTTTATTTAAAACTAGTACATAACCATAAAAATATAATACCATACGTAACAATACAAGATAAAAATGAGCTATAGATCGCCAGCCACTGAAGAGAGATCACCATGCTAGGGTCCATGGGGACTAACAGTACTTTTGCAACCTGCATGGACCTTCAGATGGTGGAATGGAGACGTAAGTTAACTGACTGTATATATCCTGCGCTGAGATATCAGGACAGCGAACAAAACCAATCACGAACATGTATCCATTAATACAATAATCCAGATGAATAGTCATATCAGGTCAATTTCCAAGTTCGAAAAATTTCTAAACTCATAACGCAATATTTATGAGTGTGTATTTGACAGCCTTTCAAACTCAAATAATCAAACATTAGTCTAGATAATCATTTTTAAAACAATTAAGATAAATAATGATTTACCTTGCACCATCATACATGGATCACCTTCAGCTATTGGAACAGGTTCTGTTTACGCCGTCTATGTACTTTCATATATTTACTAGTAATAACCGGTATTGTAGTTGCACAGGAAGACCCACGCTGAGCGAGAACTGTATTGTGACGTCACAGAAGGGGAATCCCCGTATCTGGGCTAACTCGGATCCACATTGGACGGTATGCGCGGTGTTTGATCTACTCTGTTATCAGTATTCAGTCAATAATCCTTTCAATGTATAAATCATTCCTGCTGTTGTTTCGTCTTCGTCATTTAAAACCATGATCGGTATTCCATAACACGACGCCCCGGTGTATTAATAGCAGCGAGATACCTAACATACGTTATCCACAGGCGCTGGTTCATTGTTTTGTCGAGTCAGCATATCTCGCGGGATCGAGGCAAAGTCCGGTTGCGTCGGTTTCAGATAGGGGGTGCTAGGTCATGTTGCTCGGAGGATGTGAACGGGCTGTGTGCGGGGTGTTCTTAAAATGTTTTTATTGTGATTGCCTCGGTTTATGGTTTGGTTTATTTGTCAACAATATTCCAACAAGATAGCGGCGGTCTGATAATAATCGTGTTTGTAATAAATAATCCAGTGACTGACACAATGAGCATCATTAGCGTTTGGCATACGATGACATGCATCAACCACCCAATTCATTTAAACGCCACTTACGACAAACATATAGTGTGTGTGTAATCTAACGGGAATCCCCATCGGTGTGGTCAGTTCTTTAGTAGTTGGATATAATATAATAAACAACGATAGTATACAAAAAAAGAAACGTAAAAGGCGAAAAACGGGATTGTCTGGTCTAGACCGCCGTCAAATAGCTGGGATATTGCTGAGGGCGGCGTTAAACAACAAACCAACCAACCAACTTTTGGCCATAAAAGCAAAACTAGTGGTGCACAATGAAGAGGTTTAACGTGTTATACTGTCAGTGACAAATTTCCCGGATCAAACCTATCACAACAAAGACATGCAAACCATTAGTCGGGAAACACGTACGATTCGGAAAAAACCGCATCCTGTTCATCAACAAAAGGGCCAGGGTTTGGTCCATATCCAGGGCAATCTTACGGCAGGACAACGCTCGACCGCATACAGCACGGATCACAAGAGCCTGTCTACACAACAATGTTGATGTTCTCCCCTGGTCCTCCTGATCCCTGGATTTGAACCCGATAGAACACATGGGGGATGAATTGGATAGACGGCTACGTCGACGTCAACCACAACCACAACCACAGAAGTTGCAGCAGTTGGCTTTTGCGTTGCAGGCCGAGTGGCTACCATTCCCCAGGATGTGATTCGCATAGTCGTCTCTTCAATGGGCAGGAGATGTCAGGCCCCTATCGATTCCAACGGGGTACATACGCGTTATTGATGGTAGCTGACCTTCACCTTGGAGTTATCCTACGTACCGAAACTGAGATGACTACAATCACCAAGTGTTCTCTCCTAAACATTTTGGCTCAATACCTTGTACGGTTCCTCGTATAAATGTATTTCCCTACCACACAAATATCTGGCTTTGCGTTTCTTTTTTTGAAAAGTATACATTAACATGGATGACAACTGATTTGTTAACGCAGTTGAACGTCATGCGCGCGCACACACGCACGCACACACACACAGTCCCAGAGATTCAATATCAGTGTATTCTAAACACTCTGCGAACCCAGTGTCAAACACATTCTTTTTTGCACATGTTAGATACGCTGTTAACTATACTGGGAGTAAAGGCCGTAACCAGGTCGTAATAATGACACAAATAACAGCACGTACACACCTTACTGCAAGGGTGAGCTGCCATACTTGTCATCACAAGATCCCGTTTCTCTAAATCGTATAGCTGTTGACAGCTCTACCCACGATAGTCTACTTCCCGGTCGCCGCGACCGCCTCCGTGGTCTAGTGATAGAGCGTTCGCCCGGAGAGCGGAAGGTCCGGGGTTCGATCCCCGGCTGCGTCATACCAAAAGACGTTAATAGATGGTACTTGTTGTTACCCTGTCTGCCGATCGGCATTAAGGGGCTAAAACAAGGACTGGTCGGCTCGGAGTCAGTATACTGTGTCTGAGTAGGGTATTCATGTTAAACTGCGGCATGGTATCTCAGTGGGCTAGCACTATAAATCGGCATCAGTCCTGACTAGAACAAGCAGCCACACACACACGTGCATTCACGTCGCTATATAAGTGCAATAATCTTGGATGCGACACTTGATGAACGTTCTCTTGCACCTGCCTGGATTGACACACGATAAGATTTACTATTTGAAACACACCAATGTGACATGGACGTTTTGTGGAGTCCGGTTTCGCTGTGATGATAAGAAGTACATTCCGAAATGATTGTTGATTCTTTTAGACGATTTTGATATTGAGTGAGTGAGTGAATATTTATAGTAACATCGGCAATATTTCAGCCATATCGTGACTAAATCAAGTTAGACAGTCATTATACTACAAATTTGATTATAAAACCTGTCGTCAAATGACAGTAAAAGAACTAGATTATCACAGATGTATATTTTAAAACTAGGAGTGAGTGAGTGAGAGAGTATGGTTTTACGCCGCTTTTAGCAATATTCCAGCAACATCACGGCGGGGGACACCAGAAATGGTCTTTACACATTGTACCCATGTCGGGAATCGAACCCGGGTCATCTGCGAACGGTTTATCCACTAGGCTACCCGACCGCCCCATTTGAAACTAGTATGGAACTATAAAAAGATATCACGATAAATAACAGTACATTATAAAAAAACGGGGCTGGGAATCGCCAGCAACTGAAAGTAGGCCACCATACCAGGAACCGTGGGGACTAACACTACTTCCGCTATTTAAGCTGCTGGCGATTATCATCAAGTTTTTCAAAAATTAAAACAAACAAGTATACTGCGACTAAAACGGTAGTAGGAGTAAACAGACCCTCTCAGGGGGACAATAATTTTACTTCAATCCTCTTTGAGAATACAGAGACTATCACTCTCAGTTAAAGGTTAGACACTACTGATACATTAATATGGTAACTATGTACACAGATTCAAAATGTATCAAACAGTTCAATTTCGTTTAAAAAGCTAATTATCAAATGAGACGGAACATTATTAAAAAGATCCATTATTGATGTTGCTCTGAAATATTTATCCCGTGTGATGAAAAAATCAATACAGTCAAGCAGGACATGCCTGGCTGTGATTCTTTCATCACAAGGGATACAAAACGGATGATCCCCATCTTTTAACAAATATTCATGTGTATATCTCGAATGGCCAATACAATTGTAATGATATAACAGAATCTAAATTGAACTATAGAGTTATACTGTTGGGAGACTTTAATGCTAGAACCAGAACTAATCCTGATTTTGTCGATCTTGAAGAAGTTAGCCCCAAAATACACCTCATTGGTGAACCGATGGAATATGGACAGGAGAGGTTCAGTTCTTGTAAATAATCATGGGAATATGCTTATAAATATTTGATAAAAAGAAAATAATCCTAACATTTTAAATGACAGATTACATGGTTTGTTTGTTTGTTTGTTTGTTTGTTTGTTGTTTAAAGTCGCACTCAGCTATATGACGGCGGTCTATAAATAACCGAGTATGGACCAGACAATCCAGTGATTAATATCATGATCATCGATCCACGCAATTGGGATAGATGACATGCATCAACCAAGTCCGCGAGCCTGACCACCCGATGCCGTTAATCGCCTTTACGACAAACAGAGTCACCCTTTACGGTAAGCATGGGTTGCTGAAGACCTATTCTACCTCGGAATCTTCACGGGTCGCAGATTGCATCGGGACATATACTGTGGTAAAGTCACTTGTAAAGAAATTAGTGTTGTGGATTGTGTTATTTCATCTTATGATAAAATACTACACATGATAGATTCCCTGGGTGGACCTTTAACCCGTTAATCTCAGATATACACTCTTCCTTGACACTTACCATTGATAAAGATAATGATAAAGAAAATCAGTATAAATGATATGTTTAAAGTTAAAAATTGCGACGTCACGGTAAGGCCGAAATATTGCCAATTTGACGTTATATTTCAACTCACTCGCTGCTAATGTTACTTTGTTGTGGAATATACACGGAGATATAACAACAAACCTAACAGGAAATGGAAACCGTGGGAAATACTCCAAAGCAAGGACACTGTTAACCTGGAGGAAAATTATTGATAAATGCATTTACTAAATGCAAGTCGTTCATATAAACTCACCTTGATAAAATATAGTTATAGACTAAGTCTTTTAGTCACCTTAAAACATGGTACAAGTCCAAATATAGAATTGCGTCGGACATAATTTGTGTCAATGATCCATCTGATATTGAAAAAGCGCCCACATATCTACCATTAAACGTTTTGAAAGCTTTTCTAAAGCCTTGAATAAAGTAAACGTGGTCAAACCACATCTGAGGAAGAGTCGTATGACTCCCTTGTCCATCTACATACTTCATTCTTTTCCATCAATCAGCACCACATTCAACTACCAAGATTAGTGTTTATCAACTGTGAATTCGTCAATCACTTCTTTGTCGCAACGTCTATGCCATCTATATTTTGATCAGTACTGTGTCAAAATTGTTGAGTGAGTGAGTGAGTTAATATTTAAAGTCACAACGGCAATATTTCAGCCATATAGTGACTAAATCAAGTTATATATTAATACATAGAGACATTAAAATCTGTCGACAAAGGACAGTAAAAACACTAGACTATCACAGATGTAGATTTAAAACTAGCATATCAGAATAAATTTCATAACAATTCAGAACAGTACACAATAAAAATGGGCTATAGATCACCAATAACCAAAGGTAGGTCATCACACTAAGTACCATGGGGACTTACGATACTTCTGCTACCTACATGGTAACCCAGCAGGATTTACACCATCCCTCTGGCTACTGGTGATTGTCGGCAAGTTTAAGCCAAAACATTTAAAAACAACAAGAATTCTACGATTAAAAAAATGGAAAATGAAAAATACTCAAAATTGTTGACTTCATCGAACACTAAATATATCGATTAATATGAATTGGTCCAATGAGAGTATAACAGCTTTAGAAAAAAACTTGTTCCTTCCAGTTTGTTACAAAGCAAATCCGTTCGATAGGCATATGTTTGTACTGTCCGTTTTCGTTTATTAGATACAATAACGCAATATCAAACAGTGCAAATCATATCAAAGAAATGTTCCACGTCTCGGATCTGGATCTCTTGGTACACTTAGTCTCCTCAAGCCATTTCATGACTTGGCGTGACTCTAGAACCTGAAGACATGTCCTAGATTCATATCTTGGAGCCCAATTGCAATAATACACTGTACCAGTGCAAGTCCAGGTATAAATCCCTCAATTTCAAACGTCTGTGTTCGTAAGCTCTGCAATAGATCAAGGGCTACAGCAATAACTCACTGACAAATTCAAATAATATGTAAATTATTAATATTGCCAGTTTTTAAACGGATGCATATGATGTCTATGTGTATCTGGAGTTTTGTGAAAATTAATAGTTTATCTGGGTAGATCTGGAGAGAGTGAGTTTAGATTTAACGTCACATCGGTAATATTTTAGCCATATAATGACGAGATCAATTTATACATCAATAATATAGACAATTTGACTGTATAAAACCTGTCAACAAAGGACAGTAAAACAAACTAGACTATTACAGATATGAATATAAGACTAGCATGGAACTATAAAAGATTAGCGATACACAATTTATGATAAAAACGGGCTTTTGATCGCCAACCACTGAAGGAAGATCACCATACTGGGGACCATGGGGACTTACAGTACCTTTGCTACCTGCAAGGACCCCAGCAGGAGGGTAGATCTGGAAGCAAAGAAGACGTTGTGTACAGCAACCCAACCGCACCTGATATTAATTACACAATGAGTTCTACAGTTGTTTGGTTATTAAAGAGTCTACAACGGGGAAGGTGGGAGGTGGAAAGGTATTTGATCTATGTAAGATATTCATCTTCGTTTGCGTTTTTTTATATTTTGTTTTGTTTTGTTATTTAACGCCGCTCTCAGCAATATTCCACTTATATGATGGCGATCTGTAAATATTTGTGTTGAACAGACAATCATGTCATTGACTCTATGAACATCGATCTACGCAATTTGGAAACAATGACATGCATCAACAATGTGAGCCAGATTGTCTCCTCAACACACCGCTTCTTACAAGAAATGGTTCCTGGAAAGGAAGGGCGTGGAAGGTGTGGGAGGTGCGTCCATCGTCTCCAGGTTTGAAGGTCGATGGACAGAAGTGAATATACTGATATACTTATTCTTTCGAAGCCTGTGTGTAGGCATTCTACCAATTAGTTGCATATATACTCTTCAAAAAAAGAAACTTGACATGTATGTAAAACCACATTCTGCCAATTATCTAAAATAATTACATTAAATGAGAACCAAATAAGTCAAACAGAACGATGATGTGTCTATCATTCGCGAATACATATGCAAAGCACATAAACGTTTGGGGATCAATGTTACAGCTTCATCCAAACGCAACCGCCTGTAAAAAACGTTCAGCATAAGATCCTGCATTTAGGCATGGACCCCCCACCACCCTCTCGGGTTAAGGGAGAAGCCCCATGTATTTTGTTTAGAGATTAGTGAAGTAGATTTTGGGCCATTTTAATGCGGATGAATCGGGCTCCATCATTTAGATATGTTTATTTTATGGGGTTGGACTCGAATAGATCATTTCCTATTACATTCAAGAGTGGAGTGCCGTTTTCAAGGGTATATTGGTCCGACAGCGTTTGGTCGACACCCACGCTTACTATTCGTTTGTTTAGGAAGTCCTAATTAGATTTTAATTCACCACGTACATCACGGCGTACATAATTTATGAAAGTGTTTGTCGTTAGGAGGTAATGGAGTTTTACATTGTTTGTTTAAATGAAATAAAAATATAAAAACGTTGTAAAAACGGTATCAAAAACATGTTGTATTAGTGGCAGTCTCTTAGTGTTATTTTGTGGTTTGGTTGTAATGTCAATTAATTTACATGCAGGTCCATTTTTGTATAGATTGTGTGATATTCCAACTCCTTGAAATAAGCCGTTGTTATGCCCAGTGACACTCATTCTGGTTTGTTCACACTAAAACCGGTTCGGCTCATTCTGGAGTAGCTGAAATGTTTTTATCAGGTGATTATTTTCTATCCCTGCTGATTGGCTAATTAGAATTAGCCTTGTGACTGTGCGCATTGTTCTGACCGTGTGCCACTTTGAACTGCACACCACGGGAGGAAAGGTTAGTTCCAACTTGCTAATATTTTCGATATAGAAATAGCATTAAATTGTAAGTTTGTGAATTGTTTTATATAATTATACAGTTAAACATCATATATATTGTATTACATCCGTAGACATGTTAAGCCTGCGCTGTTAAATTGACGTGTATTGGTTAGACTGTGCACGTGGAGTTCGTCCTCATGGTGAGTCGTTGGTGGAGTGCAATTTACGTGTGGTGTCCTTGTTTGTTTTTGTGTTTGTGTGTTTATTTGTTCTCAGCGTTCGAAAGACCTGCCTGCCCGACCGTCCGAGACGGCTTTATTTCAACTCGGGCTGCCAGATTTTTTAATCACCCTGCCCGACGGTCGGCTTATATTTCATCTGTGAAAATATTCTAAATATTTCCCGATGATAAGCATTAATTCACATGTAAAGATGAGTGATAAAATGTAACCAAAAAAGAAACCCCGTTAGCTTTTAGACAACCTAACATTTAGCGATGCGCTTATGCTACAAGCAATCATATTTTTAATTAAATTATCCTGAGAAACATATGATTATGGTTGGCAGGGAGGTTTTGGTCAGGGCTAGCAAGTATTTCAGCTAGCCAGTCCTGTGGTCTTGCTGAATTTTTTGGGAGTTTCATACCCTGATGTTCTCTTCTGTACGCGTGCGCATGTTTAGGTGTGGGTGTTCATGTTTGACATGACCGCCTCCGTGGTCTTGTGGTAGAGCGTCCGCCCGACGAGCGGAAGGTCCGGGGTTCGATCCCCGACCACGTCATACCAAAAGTCATTAAACAGGTTTGGGAAACCCCTGAAATGAAGGAAATGGACCCACCTGAGTGAAACACCCCCAAATGAGTGAATACACGCACCCACAATCCCCTATAAAAAGGTGAAAAATCCACCTTGCGGCGTCTGAACAAAACGTCGCAAGATGGTAAGTCACTTTTGATCAGTACGGTACTACATTCTCCACCATGCAACACATGCCGACATAAACACGTGCCTCGGTACATGCTTTGATAAACATTTAGAAACAGACATTCACGCGTTGTACAACAACTCTGACCTGTCACATTGCTATTACGCTATGATACAACTCACAATTTACACCAGAACGGCGTTAATATCCCCTCTCAACACACTAACCTGCCGGAAACAATGGCCGCTCATGTCACTCGCCAACTGCGATAGAACACTCGTCGTCAGAGATGTCGTCCGGAACTGTGGTGAACCGAAAGGGACACAATTCGAACACAATGACAAGGGAGGAAACCCTGCACGCATGTCATCATTTAGGGGTGTAAAATAACTAAATTGCTTAGGAAAAGAGTCATTTAAATGAACACTTATATATCATCCAGCTGCAACTAGCTGCGATGGCCGCTCATGTCACTCGCCAACTGCGAAAGAGCACTCGTCGTCAGATTTTGCCAGAAACCATGGTGGAGCGAAAGGGACATAATTCGAATACACTGACAAGGCAGTTAACCCTGCACGTATGTCATCATTGAGGGATGAAAAAAGCAAAATTGCACTTGAAAGCTTTTATTGAAATAAAACAATGGAACTCCAGCAACATATTTACATATTATAAGTTAATGAAAAAACATATAAAAGAACACACATTTCACTACATTTGCAGAATAAACGTCACCACATACGTACAGATAAGAAACATTTTAAAGCAGCATGCTCATCAAATTTCTATTATTTACAGATGTGGATGTAAAGGATAAAAAAGAATCATGCCTAAACGAAAAATTCACAGGTGCAGCTGTAAAGCTCATGACGCCTGTTCCACTGACACCTCACCAGTTACAGAAATATCATCTCGACGTCACCCTAAAAAATACATTGATGCACTCTTAAAACAAGGCCAACTCACTCACGATTCAAAATATATTTGTCACGGGTGTATAGAACATGTGAAGAATGACTTTTCAGACAGTGAACAATCATTTAATGATGTTGTAGATAAAATCACAAAGGGATTACGTGAAGGGAAACTGAACACGGAGAACATCATATCCATCCTTGCCAGTGTTGGAGACTATCTACATGAAATCATCAAAACAGAATCAGACAAAATAAAATCACAATACCGTGAAGCAGATTTTTACAATAACATCAACATCACCCATTGGTTAAGTCAACGGAATTCCCTGATACTGACTCTCATCCAACACATGACGGGTCACGATTATACAGTTCCCGATCAATTTAATGGCGTAAAAAAAACTACATCATGTCTACAATCATTGAAAACATGTGCTACATGGTGACAGCAACATCATTGGGCCATTAGCATTTGGCAGCAACCTGCTCACGTATTTCATGACCGGAAGTAAAGTGGCATCGGTTTTCAACAATCACACATCTCCATGTGGTTCATATACGATCAATTCACAGTAGCTTGATAGCGGGACACAACATAAACTGAATTGTCCACCTGTTGGCTCAATCATGGCATTTATTGATAACAATCAAAAGATTGAACGGAATTGGCGTGTCGACTTAAATTACAAAACGAAATGCATCATTTACATAAATGACCCTGTCTCCCAAATACAATCAGTCCCACAGTTGTCACCATATGTATGGTTGCATTCAGTCTACCTAAAAGATGTTATTTCACCACTATTAGATGAAATGGTCACTGAAAGTGAACACATCATGACAAGTCTTGTTCATGACTTCCTTGAGCACAGGCTACATGAAGTTGCGAAGGGTCAGTCCCCCACACAGGATGGTACTCTGTCAGACAATGTTGATAGGGATCATCCACTCATTGACACCTGTTCATTCAAACAATCCCATGATCCCTATGCATTCATAGAAAGTAGACATGCACCCCAACAACCCACTGTCACCTTGGGCGATCCTGTGTTGACAAACCCAAACAACTATGACAATGTAGACAGGGTACTGCATGAGCTACATCAGCAAACTGGCACAGGAGATGTTCGCACATGGATAGCTGTTGGATGTGATGGATGTCCGTACAACATTGTCACCAATATCATAAACAAATGGTACATTTGTCCTCTGTGTCAACATGAATGTAGAGGGGGCAAGAACAATTGACCAGTCAACATGACAGGAATGACATCAATGTAGACACATGTATGAAGTATCCCAATGTGTTGTTAGTGCCTGGATTTGGGCATTATGAAATGAACATGGTACGTTCCATATTTAAGTTACTATGGCATCCCTTTCTGAAACACATGGCAATTATGACAGGGTTCGTACACCACATGCACAAGCAGCACAGAATCACCACAAGTCTTGGCAGTTTGTGTTGATATTTCTGTATGAGACAATCGACGAATTGATCATACCTTATGTTCGTCAATGCATTGTCAACAACACAAAGTTCAGCATTGAGGGATGTCTCCAGTGGCTATCAAATTGTAAAAATCCAAACCATATCTTTGCCTGGGAAGTTTTGAAAACATTCGTCATTCCCCTCTTCATGTTTCGTGCCTCAGTTCGTAGAAACAACAGCCGTGTCATATTGGCCTCCAAATACATAATGACCACTTTGTATTATGGCATGAACAATACCACGTATCAGCAGATTGAATTTCGTGATGAAGTCCTCCGATGTTTGGCACCACCGGAGGTAACCGAATTTCTTCATCCCAGTGAAGTTCTCTCTCAGTCTGGTCACCCGAGCAAAGGAGAAGGAGGGGATTTCGTCCTAGAGGCATGGAACAGGAAAATAAAAATGTGGATACCACCAGGCCTACCAACTGAAAACGGCTTGCTCCGTAGTTGTCGCAATCTTCACAGATTAGAAAAGGTAAAACGTATTTAACAACTGTACTAACATATGATGTACTTTTCACGCCGTTCATATACAGTGACTATGAAACGAACTGATAGTGTATAGGACTTATTTCACAAGCAATATTTCAACTCACGTGTTCATCATCCAGCTAAATGACCACTGACTGACCTCTGGAATTTTCCCCTGGCTTAAATATGTGAGGCGCGGACGTCGGAGTAGGCAAGCAATAGTCTGGTACAATGTCACTCTCAGGAGTAAAAGTTGTGTTTCTTAACACACTTTACTGCAATACCATTAATTAAAAACATTAACATATAATGTCATATGAATATGATGTGAACCGTCACGTCTTACTATATGAACATGGTTTATATAGAATACATGCCCACTCCTGTATATAGTAACGGCTTAAAATAAGCATAAAACACATCGTAACCTATGATATACTTCATATGAAGCAATACCAGTATGCAGTGGGGATCCCGCATCCTTGCACAATTAACAGTACATTAATTCAACAAACAACCACGTGATGCATGTTATGATTTTAATGATTGATTGCGGACAGGACAGTAAATAGTTAAAGGTTTGAGGTCTTTGGTGGATTTAATGTGAACACCCATGCAGCCAATGTTTCACCAAAATGAACATTCGGGCTGACATTTGTGTTCACATCCCACCCATTCGTGTAGTCTGTGATCTTCTGGGGAATATTCCTTATTACAATAGGTGCAAATTGTGACATTTTGAATTTTAGCGGATTTACATTGTCCATAAACCTTTTTAGTTGCCTTTCTCTTGGGTCTTGATGGGGCTGTCGTTTTGGCGGGTGATGTTGATGGTTTATCTTGAATGGGCGGGTCTGATGCTTTCATGGAAATGGACGGTTCCATAGAATGGGAAGGTGATGTGCCAGATGTAGATGGTTGTGGTGATGATGGCTGATCAGGTGTCTGGGTGATAATGTGTGTTGGTTTGGGGATGGTGATTGTTTTCTGGTGAACAGCTTCTGCCCCATCGGGTTCCTGCATAAGACGTTATATTATTAGTTTTCCAATAACACGTGTTAAAATAGTTAATGCATATAAAATTGATCAGGGATTCCATTCATAATAGTGTATTTAGGTATGCAATATAACCTCCATATGCCATATGTATCACAAAGTGGTTATGAATCTATATTGTTAGAAGTAACATTGGTATACATACACCGTATTTTTCCTCCAAAAAGGGCGTGACCATATAGAAATTGGCCCCACCCCCATCTGCACAAAACTCCATGTAGACATCTGCTCCGGTGGTCGTTATGAACTCTTTGACCTGTTTGTTATAAATTGGACATACATACATGTTATACATGATAATATAAATTAATATTAGGTTTGATGTATTGTCTGTTCATTTGAAGAGTGGGGGCACGGGTGGCCCAGTCGTCTAAGGCGCCGTGATTTGCTGTGCAGAGTTGCGTCCCTTGGGCACGCCAGAAACCTATGCTTGTGGGTTCGAATCCCGGTTCGCCCCAATTATGTTACTAGGTTTGTCAGCACCATACCCGTGCTCGTGGGTTTCACCGAAGTGGTAAACGTCTGAGACCTGCATCACTTCGGGCTTTCCTCCACGTGAAGCTGACACGCCGCGATAGAACTGGAATACTGTTAAAAGTGGCGTTAAACCCAACTCACTCACTCATTTGAAGGGTGTATCATAATTGTCATTATTTCTTTTCTCATAGATGAAATCAGCCATGTTTGATGCTGCAGGCATGACAGTCACCCATGACTTTTCAACTGTCACACACTTTTCATTGGCTGCTGAAATAACAGGATTGATTTCATGGTTGAGGCACTTACATTACTTTAAAAACCCTGACAGTAATAGTCCGCATGTTGGCCTTGACCAGAGCCTCCATCTTGATGCAGACCTAGTGAATTGTGTGCGACAGTGTCAGCATAACCGACAAATATACAGGTGTGTATATTATTCATAACTTAGTACTTATTTCTTCTACAGTGCTCACTGTGTATGGGTTTCGGAAACTTTTTGCATTATTTCATCAATATAACGGCGGGGGACACCAGCATTGTTCTTCACCCAGAGTACCCATCCTTATACATTTCATGTAACTTGTATTACGTACACTAGCAATTGGTAACGTTGCTTCCACATTTCATTGTATGTGCATCATTTTGTATCCTGTAACACTGTATGCGCTTTTAATTTAAACAGGGATAAGGCCATTTGCGGGGATTTCTCCCGTAAGGGGACACCCCTGTCAAAGATAATGGTGATCGCTGCTGACAGGGTGGAATCGCTAAAAATTGATCACCGCACAAAAGAGGAACTAATGACCTTGATGGAGGTCACATTGCAACATGTACAGGTATGAAGAGTGTACATTTGATTACATGGTAATAATCGTTTTGTTTATGGATGACCCTAACTTTTGTATTCTTTGGTATGTTTTGAATTCATATTATTATGTGTATATTAATATCGTACTTCTTCAGGCTGATGATGACATGCGCCGTCAGTGGAAGGCAGTCCGCTCCGGCACAAAGGCTAAAATACTTGCCTTTTGGATGTGGAGGCTGCCATGGAATGTGACGCTCCTTATGACGGTAAACACATATTGTATACTGTATTAATTACCATTTTAATCAGAGTTAATTTCCGCTTGGAACAACTTTTGGCCCTGTCCTTGGGGTCTTCAATGTAAGCTTGACCTCAAGGCCCGTGTGGTGAGTGAGTGAGTTATTATTTAACGTCACATGGGCAATATTTCAGCCATATCATGACGAGAATTAATACATTAATAACATATAAGTATATATACTTTATAAAAAAAACTGTCATCAAAGGACAGTACAATAACTAGAATATCACAGAGTGTATTAAAACTAGTTGAGGAACAGATAAAAGCAGAAAGAATCAACAACACGATATAAAAATGGGCTAGAGATCATCAGTAACTAAAGGGAGATCACCATACCAGGGACCATGGGGACTTATAGTGCCGTTGCTTCCTGCATGGGCCCTGGCTAGATTTATATCATCCCTTCAGTCACTGGCGATAGTTTACCAGTTAAGCCTTAGATTAAAATGACAAAAATACTACGTTTTAAAAACCTGGTATGCATAACAATACATTGAATGATGTGGGACTTACATACCCTCTTAGGGGGACAATAATTTTACGCTACTTCAACCCCCCTCGAGGGTACAGCCACTAACAATCTAAGTTATATATTAGCACTACCAATATATAAAAACATATTATGTACATCAAAATTTATGTATTAAATCAATTTCCTTTAAAAAGTGCAATACTTGATGAGAATTAACTTGACTAAAAAGGTCCTTGACTGTTTTGACACTATAATATTTATCCCTTTTGATGGAAAAATCAATGCAGTCAAGCCCGTGTGGTGACCTTTTGCTGTGGGGGACTTTTGGGCACAGGTCTGTCTTTTTCCATGTTGCCCTCTTACTTTTTGTCTTCATCTGTACTTTACTTTCCTTTTACATTCAGAAACAATGTGGTATTTTGAATGTGGCAATCATTTATTTTGATGTAGTTGCAGCTGGATGATGTTATATAAGTGTTCATTTAAATGACTCTTTTCCTAAGCAATTTAGTTATTTTACATCCCTAAATGATGGCATGCGTTCAGGGTTTCCTCCCTTGTCATTGTGTTCGAATTGTGTCCCTTTCGGTTCACCACAGTTCCGGATGACGAGTGCTCTATCGCAGTTGGCGAGTGACATGAGCGGCCATTTGTTTCCGGCAGGTTCGTGTGTGTTGAGAGGGGATAATAACGTCGTTCTGGTGTAAATTGTGAGTTGTATCGTAGCGTAATAGTAATGTGACAGGACAGAGTTGTTGTACAACGCGTGAATGTCTGTTTCTAAATGTTTATCAACGCATGTACCGAGGCACGTGTTCATGTCGGCATGTGTTTCATGGTGGAGAATGTAGTATCGTACTGATCAAAAGTGACTTACCATCTTGCGACGTTTTGTTCAGACACCGCAAGGTGGATTTTTCACCTTTTTATAGAGGATAGTGGGTGCGTGTATTCACTCAATTGGGGGTGTTTCACTTAGGTGGGTCCATTTCCTTCATTTCAGGGGTTTCCCCAACCTGTTCATGTTAAACTGCGGCATGCATATGGTATCTCAGTGAGCTAGCACTATAAATCGGCATCAGTAAGCACAAGCACGCACACACACACACGCACGCACACACACAAGTGCAATAATCTTAGACGCGACGTTAAACCCCATTTCACCTCACCTCATGTTTGACATGTGATTTTCAGAGCACACTGGCGTCATGACAATTTGGAAATGATTGTAGCTATCCATAGTCAGGTCGGGGAAAACCCCCAACTGGCGTCAATGAACCCACAGGTTATTGCACCGGTTATTGTGAACCCGAGTACCCCTCCGCCATTTGGACACATTCGGTGCTATAAATCAGTCAAAAAGACAACATTGAAGTAAAAAATTACCTGAAATGTACTTTGTCAACCCCTCTCTCCGTCTGCCATGCTTCCTACTCTGCCACGCCACCTGCAGTCCCGGCAAGGGAGGTAACGCCCAAATCGGGCCTTGGCGTCAGTAAGTCTATGGAAAACCAAAGGGGACAAAATTTGAAATTCTTCGCGATGCATTGCTGAAAGGGGTCATAGGCTTTGTGCTATATCATAATGTTATTTTCCGGACATTTAAGTGTTGAATATAGATGTATGTATCATGTAAAAAAAATTCGTTGTAATTTATGAAAAGTATAGACTATATTTATGTTGGTTACATTTGTATCAGGATGTTAAAGTAACAAAATCAACAAAGAGGAATCGATGGAAGAAGTCCCCCCCCCCCCCCCCCCCCCTCCCCCCTCCAAGAAAAAGACGAAATGCAATGTTGCTAAATCCCATCACACAGGGACTCGCGGGGAACCTATTTTCGGATCCTGTTAAAAGGTCCAAACGCTTCTAGACCTTAACGAAGTGTGTAAGTAATTATTACTGACCTTCTAGGTCTTGTTCCTCCTCCTCCTCCTCAATGTAAGAGTCAATTTCCATAAAGAACTTCATCAACGCATTTCTGTTGCGTGTAGTTTTTTCCACTGGTATTAGATGTCATCAATACTCTGTCAATGAATGTTCTATGTTATGATTTGATTTAATGGGTTTCCAAATGGGCTTCAAGTTCCGTCTGGATGATTTCCACCAATTGTGCAATAGTCATTTTGGTGGGCTTTTCTGACTCTTTGCGTTCCTCTTGCGTTAGGATAAGTTTTTTTAGTCTGGGTCTTCCAACATTTTCTAGCAGGTTCTCCTCAATCATTATTTCTCTAAAAAAAATTTGGAAATAAATGTCACTATTTTCCTGATAAACGCAAAAGAAAGTAGTGTGTGTGCGTGAGAGTCAGAGATACTGACATTGAGAATGAGTGAGAGATATATATATATATATACACACACACACATGTAATAGCGTATATATAAATACCTATATTTTCTCCTGTTTGTTGCAATGTCGAGCCACTGCTGTACATCTGGTGCTTTTCGTCCAGGCCTGTTAGGTGGGGTGGGCAAGGGCTTGCCTGTAAATGGTTGCTTTGTCGAAGCTACGATCTCCACCCTGCTATCTCCGGCGACAGGGAATTGTCAGTGCTTTTTGAAATGGTACGTATAACTCAGCACAAACTGCCAATAGTATGTTGGTTTTCATCTGTTATACAAAATTATAAATTTTAGAGTATGTTTTTAGGCGGTTGATTTACATAAAACAACTGGGGCTGAACCCTACTTGGAAATCAAAGGATCGGATGCAAGTGATCCCCATCAGGTGGCCACACCTGGGTATCAATGGGTTCAAAAGGTATGTAATATGTTGTCGTATACTATAATTTGTATCAACTGTTGATAATTGAAAACATATAATGTGTAGGTTTAATGAACCGCAAATATGCATTTAGTAATGTTTTCATTTTTTTCCAGCTCAACCAAAGTTTACCCAAATAACAATGAAACTGTTTATTTAACCAAACCCACCCATCTTTCTCAAACTCTGCTTTCACCGATTTCCACACCCTCTCATGCTGCTACACAAACCTCTCCTAAACCACTTCCGAAATCCCAAACCTTTTCTTCTTCTTCAAACCGGCACTCGTGAAGAGCAACCTCCTCGTGGTGAGTGCTGGGTAACGCTAATCGCTCTTCCCCTGTGTGGAACCGGGGCAGAATATTTCCACAGCCTCCCATTGCTGGTCGTATGAGGCGACTAAAATGGGCAACCTGTTTGCCGTGGGTTGCGTCCCTGTGTCGACGGAGGACGGGAGTCTGGTAGTTGAGGGCACTGGTTCCTGGAACTGTGTTCCTTTGCCCAACACACTACTTCGACCCTTACTTCGCCTAGACGGGTGGTAAGATGGGCCCGGTCTTATCAATCGGCTGGTCATGCCAGGCCCTGTGCGTAATATTGTAAATGCACACGTGTGTTGTATTGTAATGTATATTTTGGTCTTGGTCATCCATAACTTGTGTGAATTGAATTACTTGCCTAGAGTCTTACGCCAGAAGGCGGTGGCTCATGGGCCAATCTGGTGATGTTGACCTCCGAATAATGTATGTTTTCAATTTCTTGTCATGGGCCGAACCAGTCTGGCATTGAGTTGGTAAACAAATACAGCTGTTCGCGTCATATTCTCTGGAGTATAACATCCCTGTATCCCTGGTGTTTGCATCCTGGATATCCGATGCAACATAACACTGTCCCTGGTGACACTCGGTGGCGGGTGGGGAGCAGGGGTGCTGAATAATTTTCTTTCATCATGGCTCAACAACAATCTGGTTCATCTCGAAATGAAAAAAAGCGAAGATTAGAAGAAATCGATATTTCACCTGGAAGTATTGCTCAAAATATTGATACCTGGGCTAGATTCCTGGTTATTGAGGCTGCTGATAACCTTCCCATCAAACTCAATCCTTTTGCTATTTCTAAGGCTGTTTCTGGGATTTGCGGTGAGGTGAAGAACGTTACCCGTCTCCGTAGTGGTTCGCTTCTGGTGGAGTGTGCTCGGAGACAGCAATCTCTCAATCTTTTATCTATCTCTACATTTGCAAATATTGAGGTTGCTGTGTCTGAGCACAGAACATTAAATTCTTGTCGAGGCATTGTTCGTGACAGGGCTCGTTGTCTGTCCGACATGTCTGAAGACGAAATCACTACAGAGTTAGGAGACCAGGCTGTAACTGCAGTTAGACGCTTCACATTCAAGAAGGACGGTGTCATCACAAACACAAATACGTATCTTCTGACGTTTGCCCGTACAACCCTCCCGCAGTCAATAAAAGCAGGGTATTTCAGTATCGGAGTGGATGTGTATGTCCCCAATCCGCTCCGATGCTACAAGTGTCAACGTTTTGGTCATGGATCAAAGTCCTGTCATAGCTCTGTGGCATGTCATCGGTGTGGTGACAGCCATGATAGCACTGACTGTGAGAAGGATTTGAAGTGCGCTAACTGTTCTGGCCCACATGTTGCTTCCTCCAAATCATGCCCTGTGTGGCAAATGGAATCACAAATTATGAAACTGAAATGCGAACGAAACATATCCTACTTGGATGCAAAAAAAATATTCAAAAATCAGACCACTACTCCCTCTACTATTTCCTACTCCGCTGCAGTCACTCGCTCTGTTGCGTCTTCAACTATTTCGTGTCAGACTGACTTGACATGGGTCAAGTCAGACCAACCAGCTGCGACAGTTCACATCAGTCAGGATATTCCTACCATCAGTCTATCTAGTTCAGGCTCTCAGACTGAGATTCAGGCTGAGAATCAATCTCAAACATCAGTCAATCAACCAGTCATTGTCAAATTGTCAAATAAAGAAAAAAAGAAATTAAAGAAAAAACAACTACCAATCGTCCCTTCACCTTCAGAGGTTCCTTTACAGAACTCTTTTGGGCCTCTGGACATGGAGGTTACTCTGTCCTCACAGGACAGGCGGAGGAGTAGTTCCTCCTCACATTCACGCGAGCGATCTCCAATTGAGCCACCATGACTCAATTGTCTAATATAATGCAATGGAATTGCAGAGGACTTAGGCATAATTTTCATGAACTGCAGTTATTAACAAGTGATTTAAATACATCAGCAATTTCTTTACAAGAGACGTACCTTAAAAATACAGATAAGTTTGATTTAAAGCACTATAGTTCATATCATTCCTTCTCTCCTCCAGGAGATAAAGCTACTGGAGGTGCTTCTATTTTAGTGCGGCGGGGCGTTGTTCACAGTCCTGTTCCGCTTGACTCGACTCTGCAAGCAGTTGCAGTTAGACTAACACTGCATATTGCCTTCACACTTTGCTCCTTATACATTCCTCCATCTTCAAATCTTCAGCGTAATGATCTACAAAAACTATACGACCAGCTCCCAAAGCCCTGTGTCATCATGGGTGATCTAAATGGGCATAATCCTTTATGGGGAAGTTCCACCATTAATCAAAAGGGAAAAGTGATTGAGGATTTTGTTTCTGATAATGACCTTTGCATCTTTAATGATGACTCCGACACTTACTTACACCCTGCAACTGGTACGTATTCATCATTAGATCTGTCTTTGACGGATTCAGTTTTGTTAAATGAATTCTCATGGTCCGTCCATGATGACCTATGTGGGAGTGACCATTTCCCCACGGTGCTTAAGCCCATTAATCCCGCTGTTGATCCACCTTCACCTCGATGGAATTTTGTGAAGGCTGATTGGCTTTTATTTCAATCTTTATGCAAAGATAAATTACAACCTACTTCTTTTCAGAATGTTACTGACCCAATTCAGTTGTTTTCAGATCAACTGAATGAAATTGCTAATGAATCCATACCTAAGTCCTCTATCAACCCACGTGTTCGTAAACCATGGTTTGATGCTAATTGCAAACAAGCTAGGAAATGTCGTAAGAAGGCGGAGAAGTACTTCCGTAAACATCCCACTGTCCATAATTTAAATACTGTTAAAATTTCAAATGCCAAGGCAAGACGTCTATTTAAGCAAAATAAACGTCAATCCTGGCGGACTTATGTCTCCAAAATTAACTCTCGTACCCCTATGTCCAAGGTATGGAACATGATTAAAAAGATCAAAGGCAAGGGATCAAATTCTACAGTTAACCATCTGAAGGATGGCGATACTTTGTTAACTGATAAATCTGCCATTGCCAATAGCATTGGTGAAACTTTATCTCATCATTCTTCTTCCCCAATTACGCTCCTGAATTTCAAAAATATCAGCTTCAACAGGAAAAGAAAAAAGTAAATTTTACATCTGATAATGGTGAAGATTACAATGAGGTATTTTCACTACATGAGCTATATACTGCCTTAGGGCAAGCTCATGATACAGCAGCAGGCGCTGATAATATTCATTATCAGCTGCTGAAACACTTGCCCGAATCATGCCTTGAAACTATGTTAAATATATTCGATGATATTTGGACATCTGGGATGTTTCCAGCTTCATGGCATAAAGCCATTGTTATCCCCATTCCCAAACCTGGGCGGGATCATTCTGATCCATCAAATTACAGACCTATCTCTTTAACTAGCTGTGTTTGTAAAACGATGGAACGCATGGTAAATAATCGATTAGTGTGGTACTTGGAAACAAATAATCTTCTTTCCAATATACAATGTGGTTTCCGGAAAAATAGAAGTACTATCGATCATTTAGTGCGTTTAGAATCGTTCATTAAAAATGCCATTGTAAATAGACAACATGCTGTATCGATCTTTTTCGATTTAGAAAAAGCTTACGATACAACATGGAAACATGGTATTTTAAAAGATCTTCATGATTTTGGATTAAGAGGCCGTCTGCCTCATTTTATATCACAGTTTTTAACAGACAGGCAATTTCAAGTCCGAGTGGGTACAACCCTGTCTGATCATTATAATCAGGATCAGGGTGTCCCACAAGGCAGTATTTTGTCTGTCACTTTATTCAGTATAAAAATTAACAGTTTGTCCAAAGTTTTAAATGATTCAGTTGATGGATCCCTTTTTGTGGATGATTTTAATCTATCTTGTCGTGGTAAAAATATGCACACAATAGAAAGACAATTACAATTATGTCTTAATAAAATTCACAAGTGGTGTCTAGAAAACGGTTTTAAATTTTCCAAATCAAAAACTAATTGTATTCATTTCTGCAGAAAATATAAGCCACATAAGGACCCTGAACTGTTTCTGAATGGCACTCCTATCAAAGTTGTTAAGGAGGCCAAGTTCTTGGGACTTATTTTCGATAGCCATTTAACTTTTTTACCACACATTAAATACCTTAAAGCTAAATGCCTGAAGGCACTTGATTTGTTAAAAGTTGTTTCTAATTCGAAGTGGGGAGGGGATCAGACAACACTATTGCACTTGTACAGGTCCCTGATCCGTTCAAAACTTGACTACGGCTCCATCGTCTATGGTGGAGCCTGCAAAAGTAACTTAAAAAAACTAGATACTATCCATCATCAGGGCCTGAGGCTTTGCCTTGGAGCTTTTCGAACGTCTCCAATTCACAGTCTGTATGTAGAAGCGGATGAACCTTCTCTTAAACAACGCCGTCTGAAATTATCTGTACAATATGTCACTAAATTATATTCAAATCAGTCAAATCCAGCTTTTAATTGCGTCTTTAATCCTCTCTACCAAGATATCTACAATAAAAAATCATCTCTCGTTCCACCACTCGGAATAAGAATCCAGTCTGCCATGTTTGCTTCTAATATTAAATTGCATGATATTGCTCCCTTTCAACTGTTTTCATCACCTCCTTGGCAAATGGTAAGGCCAGAGGTTGACCTCACATTAACCAACTTAAAGAAATCAGATACTAACCAATTAATTTACCAACAAGAATACAATCAATTAAGAACCACTTATAACACTTATAAATCTATATTTACTGATGGTTCCAAGGATGGTGGTGCTGTTGCTAGTGCAACTGTCATTGGATCCAGGACAATATCTTCGCGATTACCAGATAACAGTTCTATCTTTACAGCAGAAGCAAACGCCATTTTTACCGCACTACAATATATCAAAAACCAATCTAAACATAAACAATTCATTATTTTTTCAGATTCTCTATCGTGCCTTCAGGCGATTAAGAATATATCTTGCAAACATCCACTTTTAATCAAGATTCTTGAATTATTTAATGATCTTGCTACTGGCCAATATGACATCGTCTTTTGTTGGTTACCAAGCCATGTTGGTATCACTGGTAACACAATGGCTGATGCTGCTGCAAAAGCAGCACTCAACAAATCTGTGACACCACTTCTGATCCCATACACTGATTTCAAACCCGCGATTAGATCTTACATCCGAGATTTAATGCAGCAGAAGTGGGACGCCCAAGTAGGTATTAATAAATTACATGCTATAAAACCAACCATCGGTTACACCTACTTGGGTTGTCAGTCCAGATTTGAAGAGGTCATTGTACGACGATGTCGTATTGGCCACTCGCGATACACACATGAATATTTGTTAAAAGGTGAAGATCCTCCGTTCTGTATCCCTTGTGATGAGAGAATCACGGTCAAGCATGTCCTGCTTGACTGTATTGATTTTTCCATCACAAGGGATAAGTATTTCAAAGTTTCATCGTTACAGGATCTTTTTAATCAGATTAATTCTCATTTAATTCTTGGTTTTTTAAAAGAAATAGAATTGCTTGATAAATTTTGATATGTACATGTATTGTAAAAAGTATGTGATTTTAATTTGGTAGAATGACGTAATAACTGAGTTTGTTAGTGGCTGTACCTTCAAAGGGGGTTGAAGTAACGTAAAATAATTGTCCCCCTGAGAAGGTATGTAAGTCCCATTTCATTCAAAGTATTTTTCATTTTCCATGTTTTTAATCGTAGAATTCTTGTTGTTTTTAAATGTTTTGGCTTAAACTTGCCGACAATCACCAGTAGCCGGAGGGATGGTGTAAATCCTGCTGGGTTACCATGTAGGTAGCAGAAGTATCGTAAGTCCCCATGGTACCTAGTATGGTGACCTACCTTTGGCTATTGGTGATCTAAAGCCCATTTTTATTGTGTACTGTTTTGAATTGTTATGAATTTTATTCTGATATGCTAGTTTTACAATCTACATCTGTGATAGTCTAGTGTTTTTACTGTCCTTTGTCGACAGATTTTATTGTCACTATGTATTAATATATAACTTGATTTAGTCACGTTATGGCTGAAATATTGCCCATGTGACTTAAAACTTAACTCACTCACTCACTCACTCTTCTTCAAACCCACAACCATCTACTTCTGTCACTAACTCACAACCAAGAACACCAACGCTTGAAACCACAACGGACACGACCTCACAAAAAAGATCAAGCAATAGAAGTAAAAAATAAAACCAGTCGAAAGCAAACTATTTGTCCCATTTGTGACATAGTGTATGGGTGCCCTGAGGACAATAACGCAAAGTGGATTGGATGTGACTTTAAAAAATCCCTGTGCAATTATTGGGTGCATTGTGAATGCATCGGCATTTACGTAAGGGAAGTTTGAGATTTGAAAAACATCACCTGTCTGTGATCAGAGCACAACAAAATTTAAAGGTCTAAATAAAAAAGAAAAATATTATCATGACTTTTGTTATTTTTTTCCTAGAAACAATCTTTCATTATAAGTATTACTATGAAGAAAAAGAAATTTCTTATCTTGCATAATACATGTACTTGTGTATATATACATTATAAAAAATTCCACAAGATCGGATTTGAACTCGCATTCCCTTCACCCATAGTCAGCTACGCTACCAACGGAGCTATTCCTGCACATGTCGTTTGCAGAACAATTAAAAGTACATAATTGTACAAGATATTGCTATGAATAAACAAAATTACTTATACGCCGCTATGTACATAACGGCATGTCATAAATTTACTTCATTCTTACCATTTTATGGTTAAGTAATTCATGTGTCTTTGTTATATTCTATTTATACCACTTCAAATTACCAATAATCCTTCGTACGTAAAACACATGCTTGACTTGACCATTTCTTACCTGTTCCAAGTTGGGAAGATTTCTGCAGCTCCTCAGCCATGCATCATCTGTGGGTACACCTGGAGGCATCCACATTTTCACTTTTCTGTTGTTATTCTCCAATACAAAGTCACCACCTTCACCTTTACCGTGATGACCGGAGGGAGAAATTACCTCACAGACATTAAGATAAATTTCAATTTCTGGTGGGGCTTGTAGTCTCATCATTTCATCTTGTAGAATGAGTTCTTGATAGGATATTTTGATACCTTTATTCATTGCATAAAAAGCCTTGAAAATGAATCCCGGCTGTGTGTCATTGCTTGGCTGTTGTTTCTCCTAACAGCAGAATTATATTTGAATAATGGAATGATGGAATGATGAATTCGAACAAAATGCTGGATAGGAATTCGACATTGGGATTTTTATGTTGCTTCAGCCAAGCATGAAATGCAGAGATAGTGCACAAATGATGCTCAGGTGCCTTTGGCAGTAAGGAACTACACAAAAGTTCGTCTGTGAAACCATATAGAAAAATAAGGAGCATTCCCCAAGACTTGTGGTGGTTGGTGGCTGACTTAGCCATATTGACCGCAGCTGGTGAAGAGAAACCAAGCAGCTTTGCAACATGTTGTAGATATCGCCACCATAGAGTGAGTGAGTGAGTATGGTTTTACGCCGCTTTTAGCAATATTCCAGCAATATCACGGCGGGGGACACCAGAAATGGGCTTCTGGCCACCATAGACATTTGAAAATTGACCTAACACCATTTATCTCAATGTGTCCAGCTCCAGGTACAACCAATATCTGCTTGTAAAGTTGGTGACTGCCATCTACAACAAAATCATCATTTAGGTGCTCAATACTACAGTGCTTTATCAAACCGTGCAATCCCTTTTTGACAATAGCCTGACAAACTGGACATTTGTACCATTTAGTAAGCATTCTGCTTAATAAATTGTAGGAAGAACCATCGCATCCGAGAACTAGCCACTTTCTACTGTTGCCGAAGTCACTGTCTGAACATATCTTATCCAGAACAGTTTGAAGACTATCATATGATGCAGGATTGACCATGGCAGGATCACCCAGACTTATTTCAGGTTGAATAAATGGATGTCCTGAGGTTAAAAAATCATAAGGATTATCCCTTTTCTTAAAGGAACCACTGAAAAGTGAATGTGTACATTCATCAATATTGTCACCGAACAAACCATTTCTACATGTTAAGAACTATTTCCAACTTGCTTTCCAAGAATGTATCCACTAATGAAGACAATTCATGATGAAACTTGTTACTAGCTACATCCAAAGCCTGTGCCATATAATCGCCGAAATTACATACTTGTAACCAAGCGATTGGTGATAATTGAGGACAACATTGGATGTCACTGCTGGGGTCATTTATGTACATAATGTTTGTCATGACACTGCATTTTCGTCTGATTTATTGATACATGCCAGGATCTACCAATCACTTGGTTATTATAAATAAAACTGTTAAAGAGCCTTTTTAGGGGCTATAAGAGGTGTTTCCGTGCCAACCTTCAACCAGGATGTAAGTGATGGATAGGAACCACAGGGTGAGGTGCGATTAAGTACATTAACACAGTTTTTGCTACCAGATATGAAATAAGTGAGTAAGGATATTGCAAATGATATGATCGTGATGATTGTGGGAAGGACAGCAAAATATAGTGAGTGAGTGAATATTGCTTAACGCCGCATCAGCAATTTTGCAGCTATTCGCGGCGAGAAATGTCTTTTTCATAATCAGATATCAACCAATAGAATAAAAGTGATGTTGAAAATCACTAAAATCTCAGTCATATATCACATTCAGAGGTAAAAAACTGACTGTTCAGGTAAAAATCTATATTTTATCATAGAGCTTGATTTCCTTTAAATACGCTAAAATCAAGTGATTAGAAACTGTGGTAAAAAGTTCAGATAAGGTACGAACATTATCATAAAAACGTTGCCTGACAAGTGCAAAATCAACACATTCCAGCAGAATGTGTTTCATAGTAAGAGGGCTATGGCAAGGTATACAAAAAGGTGGATCTTCACCCTTCAATAAAAACGAATGTGTATAATAACTATGGCCAATTCGGCACCGCTGTAAAACAACCTCATCATGACGATGTAAAACAGAACATGCGTGACCTCCAATCTGTGGTTTGATAGCATGAAGTTTGTTCATAGTCTTGGTATTCCAACTTTTTTGCCAATGGTCATTCACATATTGTCTGATGGAAGGTTTTAGATCAGAATAAGGGAAGTTTGTGTTTGAAATTTGTTTATTTAGAGCGGCTTTTGCCGAAGAATCTGCTTTACAGTTACCACTGATGCCAACATGACTGGGCAGCCAACAAAAAATTATATCTTTTCCAGCTACGGATAAATTGAGATGACATCTTAAAATGTCAGCTAAAAATGGATGATCCACTTTTCGATTTTTGATGGCCTGTAAACAGGACAAACTATCAGATAATATGAGAAAACTGCTTTTAGAAGACTGTTCAATATATTGCAAAGCTAATAATATAGCCTGAGCTTCTGCCGTAAAGATCGAACTTCCGTCAGTAATACGTATAGACATAGTATAATTGTTAGCAACAGCTGCAGCAGACACCTTTTCATCATCTTTTGAACCATCAGTGTAAATACTGGTATAAGAGGAATATCGGATCTTCAGTTCATGAAATTCTTGTTGATAAAATAATTGATTAGTGTCTGACTTCTTCAGGTTCGCTAATTCTAAATTAACATCAGGTTGTATCGATTGCCAAGGAGGCATTTCTGAGATTTTGTATTCGGCAATGGCAGATAGATTTAAATGGGCATCCTTGATATGGGATTGCATGCGAATTCCAAGTGGTGGGATTGTGTTTGGTTTTCTGAGATATAAATGCTGATATGGAGCATTGAAGATATTGTTAAATGCTGGATTAGAAGTATGGGAGCGGAGTTTAGTGATATATTGTAATGCCAAGCAAAATATAGAAATTCCACACATCTTGATAACATGACAGTTTTCTTTGAAGAGTATGAGTAGTAGATATCAGTATTGTTATTAGGTCATTCGTAATAGAACTACTAGGATAAGTTAAGCTAGTGAGTGAGTTTGACGTCACATCGGCGGTATCTCAGCCATATAGTGACGAGAACAAATTGAAAGATAAATATGTCACAAAGGACAGTTCAACATTAGCATGGTATCGCAGATTGAAATCTAAAAACTAACAAAGTAAAAAAACACTAAAACCTCTAACCAACATATATACATCAACTTTACATTTGACATTTTTAAAATACGAGCTATATACCACCATGGCCAGACCACCTTATTGGGGACTTACAGTACTTTAGCTACCTGCATGAATCCACAGCAGGATTTAAGTCATAGCTCTAGTCACTGGTAGGTGTAGACAATACTAGCAATAAATTAAGACGCATTCAAAATATGAAATGTATTAAACTTCTAGTTCTCTGCAATGTACTAAATATTATGCGGATTTATGCGTAGAGAATAATATAAGTTATCAATTGGATTAGTTTAGTTAGTTAATTTGGAATTAGTTTGTATTTAAGTATTGTTATTGGGGTTTTAAGGGAGGGAATAAATCTTTTAAAAACTTAATTTGTGTTTATGGTTATTTCAACACGTGACAGATATACTCGACAAAATAAGGGGGGGGATTATGAAATATGAATTGTTTGATCGGTCGTCGGAAGAAAGAGCTTTGGAAAATGCTCACAAGGGATTCGACACTGTTTTTTTCCTGTGCGTGTCAGTCATAGATCATATTCAAAAGCAAAAAATAGTGAGTTAATATTTAACGTCACATCGGCAATATTTGAGCCATATCGTGACCAGAAGTTATATATTTAGATTAAATAAAAGCCTGTCATCGATGGACAGTAAAATAACTAGAATATCAGATTAAAAGAAAGCAAAAAATGTACTCCTGCAGATATAAAACTTTTAAACACTAAGGCCAGTTTAATACAGTATTTAAGGGTTTAAAACCATTTCAATATGCAACCAATCAAATGATGGTTGACGTAATTACCACGTACCCTTATGAATATACTACGGAATACACTTGCATATCAAATATAGCAAAGGCCAAATTTGCCCAGTTAAGTTTGAATTCAAAGGATTAAGAGCCAGTTCACTTTCAGCCAATCAAATCAAACATTCGATACAAAAGAGCACATTCGAAAACTTACTTTATTTTGTAAAAGCGCGACATTTCATCAAAAAGTGACGTGTCATTGTCGCGCTGTAATTATTACTGAATATTTTAACAAAGCCCAACAATTGCGAGATTTCATCAAACGCGCGTTTAATTTGTCACTGGTTATGGATGAACGAACCCAGTGACTTGATTTAAGCACATTTGTAATTGTTATGACTGAGTGAGTGAGTGAGTTTGGTTTAACGCCGCTTTTAACAGTAATCCAGTTATATCGCGGCGTGTCAGCTTAATGTGGGAGGAAAGCCCGAAATGATGCAGGTCTCAGACGTTTACCACTTCGGTGAAACCCATGAGCACAGGTATGACAAACCTAGAAACATAATCGGGGCGAACCGGGATTCGAACCCACAATCATAGGTTTCTGGCGTGCCCAAGGGACGCAACTCTGCACAGTGAATCGCGGCGCCTTAGACGACTGGGCCACCCGTGCCCCCCGACTGAGTGAATGTGTTACCTCCAACGAGGGGGTACACAGTCCCACCCACCAGGAATATATATATATATATATATATAATCACGATACAATTCATATCACGTTCGTATTGTAGAGGGCTAGTGCCGATGCGGCGATAAATTTTAACTCACTATTGTGGAAGATGTCTGTCGGTTTGTTATTTAACGCCGCACTCAGCAATATTCAGCTGTGTGACGGCGGTCTGGACTAGACGATCCAGTGATTGACATCATGAGTATCATTCAACGCAATTGGAATCGATGACAAGCATCAACCGTGATTTCACTGACCCCAACATCCGTTCCCATTTGTCGCCCTTAAGTTAACCCTTTTTGTCCCGCGGGACTATACTCCAAGACAGCTGACAGTAATGTAAATAAAAACACATACAAAAATGACACATGCACTGTTCCTGATACTCCACAGAAAATATCATATTGGCATTTCGATGACTCCAGTTTCGGTATATGATGTCACTTCCGTTTCTATGGACGAAGTCACTGTTGGGAACTTGACGTCACTTCTTACTATGATGTGTTTCCGACTTCTTATTCTGTCGGCACTTCCGTAGATTTGTTACAGGTTTGTTCCACGCTGGCCTACATACGACGAAGTGGGCAACTTTTCTTCCTATGTTTTTCACGTGCACATGCGAGCACGCAGACACACGCGATCTCTGCGATTTCCATTCTCAACAAACATGTTTGGTTTCCTACAGTCACTCGTAAGAGGCGACTTACGGGATCGGGTGGTCAGGCTCGCTTGGTTGATGCATGTCATCGTATCCCAGTTGCATGGATAAGCAATAATATCACATGTCTGACCGCGGTCTGTGTCAGACAATCCAGTGATTGACATGAGCATCTACCAACGCAATTAGGATACGATGACATGCACCAACCAAGTCTGCGACCCTGACCTCCCGACCCCGTACGTCGCCTCTTACTACCAGCATAGTCGCTTTCTACAAGTATGGGTTGCTAAAGACCAGTTCTTAACCGAATCTGATAAATTCCAAATACGGATTTTGTGATGTCCGATATACAATTGTATAAATCATGGTAGTTGCTTGGTGTACATAAATATTATACATAGTGTGTGGTACATTATATCATATATCACAAAGGTCTCACCTCATGTTTGGTTGACCTTGCAACTTGGAGCATGTAACCCACTTGATGTGAAGGCTAACTTAACTGCTGTGATTATAACCCTTTTTAGCGCCAGTCCAACGAGATACCATGCCGACGTTAACATGGATGTCCCATTCAGACACAGTATACCGTCTCCAAGCCGATCAGTGTATCCCTTTAATGAATAGCACCAGGCAGAGAAACAAAATGTACCATCTTTTAACGTCTGTATCGGGAACATATCCTTAACCCCAAAGAGAATTCAAAATAATTTAATGTGTTTTCAGGTCAACTACTCCTACCTTAATTTTAGTTAGATCTGGCAATAATGGCGCCATACCCGAATAATAATTATGAACAATGTTCCCTGCTGTCCGCTGGTGGTGTTTGTTTATGTTAGTGCATACATTCCCGATTGTATTATCGACGAGTCACGTCTGTGTAAAGTGAACTAAGCTCAAACCAAAATAAGACTCCCAGTCCCCTTGAAATCAAATGGTTGCTCCTAAACGTTGCACTATTAAACATGGATACTTCCACAGTCGCATCGCGCATCTCGTTTTACGATCTCTGCGATTTCCATTCTCAACATTATTTCCAGCAAGCATGTTTATTTTCTTCCTTGATTGGCCTCGCAGGCCATTCAGGCCGGATCCAAGGTACCCCAATAGCATGCACCCCAGGCAACCCCCTATCCCCATGAAATCAAATGGCTGCTCCTTAAGGTTGCACTATAAAACATGGATACTTCCACAGTCGCATCTCGTTTTACGATCTCTGCGATTTCCATTCTCAACAGTATTTCCAGCAAGCATTTACTTATTTTTCCTTGATTGGCGTCGCAGGCCATTCAGGCCGGACCCAAGGTACCCCAGCAGCATGCACCCCAGGGACCCCAGGCAACCAAGCAGCAGGGACCCCAGGCAACCAAGCAGCATGCACCCGAGGCAACCCCTAACCCACCCCTTCCCCTTGAAATCAAATGGTTACTCCTAAAGGTTGCACTATAAAACATGGATACTTCCACAGTCGCATCTCGTTTTACGATCTCTGCGATTTCCATTCTCAACATTATTTCGAGCAAGCATGATTTCTTTTTTCCTTGATTTTCCTTGATTGGCCTCGCAGGCCATTCAGGCCGGACCCAAGGGACCCCAGGCGACCCCCATCCCCTTGAAATCAAATGGTTACTCCTAAAGTTTGCACTATAAAACATGGATACTTCCACAGTCGCATCTCGTTTTACGATCTCTGCGATTTCCATTCTCAACATTATTTCCAGCAAGCATGTGTACTTTCTTCCAGTCTTTGATTGGCCCCACAGGCCGTACCCAAGGGACCCCAGGGACCACAGGGACCTCAGACAACCCAGCAGCATGAACCTAAGGCAACCCCCTATCGGCAATCCCCCATCTCCAACCCACCCCATCGCCTTGAAATCAAATGGTTGCTCCTAAAGGTTGCACTATAAAACAAGGATACTTCCACAGTCGCATCGCGCATCTCGTTTTACGATCTCTGCGATTTCCATTCTCAACATTATTTCCAGCAATTACTTCGAGCAATTATTTCCAACAAGCATTTTTACTTTTTTTTGTTTCCTTGACTGGCGTCGCAGGCCATTCAGGCCGGACCCAAGGGACCCCAGGCAACCAAGCAGCAGGCAACCCAGGCGACCCCCATCCCCTTGAAATCAAATGCTGAAAATGGTTGCTCCTAAAGGTTGCACTTTTATTAAAACATGGATACTTCCAAAGTCGCATCGCGCATCTCGTTACCATTGCAATGCGATTTCCATTCTGGACATGTTACCCAGCGAATATTCAACAAGTTTGGTTTCCTACAGTCACTTGGATTTACCCCGCAGGCCCCAACGTCGGACCTCAGTCAACCCAGCACACCAGGCAACCACCCCCATCCCCAAATTGTTGCTCCTAAAGGTTGATGCCCGTGAAGATCCGGAATAGAATGAGTCTTCAGCAACCCATGCTTGCTGTAAAAGGCGACTAACGGGATCGGATTGTTAGGCTCGTTGACTTGGTTGATGCCGTCATCGATCCCAAATGCCTGGATCGATGCTCATGATGTCAACCACTGGCTTGTCTGGTCCAGTTATATTATTATGATTATTGCCGAGTGCGGCGTTAAAGAACAAACAAACCAGAATCAGATGTGTTTGTGTAGAACATTGTGTTATGCATAGGTGTGTTGAATACGAGGTTTAACTGAAATGCTATGGTGACGCTAAACCTTAAAATAACCTCTTTCACAATGTCGGACCCGTGCTCGTGGGTTTCACCGAAGGGGTAAACGTCTGAGACCTGCATCACTTCAGGCTTTCCTCCAAGATTAAGCTGACACGCCGTGATATAACTGGAATAGTGTTAAAAGCGGTGTTAAACCCAACTCCTAACCAGTTGGAACCGTTTGTGTCGCCAAAGTGCCTAATGTCGCTGTTGCCGTAGATGTCAACGGGAAAACCTAAGAAGGAATGTAAGAGTTGACATTATCTATGTGTGAACACAGTGCACATGTTCGCTATACATTGTGTAGCTTGCCGTGACACATGTTTTCCAATAAGCATGCCTATTACTATTTATATATGACTACAATAACTAGCTATAGACCTGACAATAAAACAACGCTTAGTCACCAATGTGAGTTATTAACTGAATGTCAAACCCTTCATTTTGCCCAAGCTCATTTCCTATGTACATGTACACTGGAATACGAATTCATGTGTACATCTCTGGTTTTCATAAATATGAAGCTCTGAGAACTGATTACAATTCATCTAGTAGTTATATAAATAGTCGAAGAGAATATCTCGCGGTTGAGAGACTCGATTGCGTCATTGTGCAGAAACAAGACGCACCACCAACACTGTATGTCCGACGTTGGGGACTGCGGGGTAAATCCAAGTGACTGTAGGAAACCAAACTTGTTTGCTGAATTTTCACGGGTCGATAAACCCTTAAAAGACAACCAAAACAAATACTATTGATACTATTAAAACAAGTTCAAACTTCTTAAATTTATCTCGTCAATTACATTTTCTATATTTAACAGCTTTATCAACTAGTTGTGGATCAGGAAACTTTTAGATGTGAACTATATTAATGGGTTGTTTTATAACAACGTTTCTTCTTCTAACTCCCGAATTGGGAAGAAAACACCAGCACATGTTCCCACCTGACAACTACATCACAACTACATCACAACTGAACTGAAAACCATAGTCGCATGACATGTCAAGTTCAGCGTGCACGTGAAACTCAACAATTTCATGTCGATTTAATGTTCGTTTGAGTGCGTTTAGGCGCACTGTTTCACTGTTGCGTTTTGTCGCACAGTCCTTCTGTCCAATGAGTGATTGAGTGAGTATGGTTTTACGCCGCTTTTACGCCCATGTGGGGAATCGAACCCGTGTTTTTGGCATGACGAGCGAAGAGAGGGGAGGTTCCCAATATTGACCTCTCATTGGCTGGACTTTTGTGTTCTAGGAATATTGTTCGCCAAGTCGTTCAGAAGGTCGGACGTTTCTTGTTTTATTCACACACAGCAATAGACGGACGTTTCTTGTTTTATTCACACATAGCAGTAGACGGACTTTTCTTGTTTTATTAACACATGGCAACAGACGGACGTTTCTTGTTTTATTCACACATAGCAACAGACGGACGTTTCTTGTTTTATCCACACATAGCAATAGACGGACGTTTCTTGTTTTATTAACACATAGCAACAGACGGACGTTTCTTGTTTTATTAACACATAGCAATAGACGGACGTTTCTTGTTTTGTTAACACATAGCAAGAGACGGACGTTTCTCGTTTTATTAACACATAGCAATAGACGGACGTTTCTTGTTTTATTAACACATAGCAAGAGACGAACGTTTCTCGTTTTATTAACACATAGCAATAGACGGACGTTTCTTGTTTAATTAACATATTGCAATAGACGGACGTTTCTTGTTTTATTAACATATACATGTAGCAATAGACGGACGTTTTTAGTTTTATTAACATATTGTAATAGACGGACGTATCTTTTATTTAGAAAGAAGCAATGTTTTCTTGTAATAGCAATGCTGTTTCTATGTATGATAAAAATAATAGTTTAGATTGTATGATATCAACTACTTTTTGACAATGAAGTTGATCCTCAATTCAGAGTTGAAATCCCACAAAGAACAGGAACAACAGCAAATAAACCTTTAAGCTTCCTTGACATACACTATCTTTCATTGTAAATGGTATTTCAATATTTGCCAGTCTCAACATCAACAGTAAGCTTGAAATTGCGACATATAAATATAGAACAGGGTGTTCTCAAATATTGTATTAATATACTTGAACGATACACCCCAACTCGTTCTACAATCGGAACACCATGATTAGTATCCTTAATATTACATTGTTAAGTGCAACGGTGACTGTTCCGTTTTAACTAGACCACGGTCTCGCCGATACTTAACTATATCACTGCTTATATGCTGTGACAATAAACCCAAAATCACTGTCCACGAGACCCTTGAATATCAAGGGTAGAATAAACTCCAGCAACCCATGCTTGCCAGAAAATGCAACTCTGCTTGTAAGAGGCAACTGACGGGATCGGGTGGTCAGGCTCAGTGACATCATGTCATCATATCCCTTTTGCGTGAATGTTGTCATGTTGTTCCAGACTCGACTTTTTACAGACCGCCGCCATATAGCTGGAGTATCGCTGAGTATGGCGTTTATCAACAGACAAACATAAACAATCTTTTCCCAGAATGTACCCGGAAATCGGAAATCGGTACTACTGCTTTCACTACTACTTCTATAATGAACAACAACAGTTCCTGTGACATTGAATAAGAGTTAATGCAAAGTTATGTTTTTTACTAAATCTAAAACAATTTCTGTTTGCAACAGATAAAAGACACCTGTATGTGTTCAAATGGTTGACTTTAAAAAAATGCTTGATTTCATGAAAAAACATGAACATGCTTAAATGTCAATTTACAAATCAGTAGCGTGTGTGTCCACCTCTGGTTTGCGATGCAAGCAACCCATCTTCATCTCATAGAATGGACCAGGCGTCGCACAAAGTCCTGTGGGATATCTGTCCATATCTGCTGGAGCATGTTTCGAAGTTCATGGAGTGTCTATGGAACACGTTGTTGACGACAAAGGCGCCGATCCATCTCATCCCACATGTGCTCGATTGGTGAGAGGTCAGGGGAGCGAGCCGGTCAGGGGATGACATTCACGTTGTTTTGTTGAAGAGAATCCTGAACAAGTCGAGCAATATGAGGCCGGGCGTTTACATGTTGAAAGGTAATGCCTGGGCCATGACGACGCAAAAACGGAAGATCGCAAGGGCCGATTATCACGTTACGGTAGCGCTGTCCATTGAGATTTCAAACGGGTCCTCTGTCTTGCTGTAATACCACCCCATACCATAACGCTGCCGCCGCCGAACCGACTTTGTACCATGACACAATGATTGCCGTAACGTTCACCTCGACGTGGGTACACTCGAATCCGTCCATCGCTGTTGCTGAGGTGAAAACGAGACTCGTCAGTGAGTAGAACTTGTCCCCACTGCATGGCCGTCCAGCGTAGACGTGCTTGACGGTGGTTTCCTGTCAAAATGGGACGACTGGCTCGTCCTCTGGCTACAATCCCTGCACATCCGAGGCGACGACGTACGGTTTGTGAAGATACTCGTCGAAGGCCAGGGATGCTTCTTACAGTCACTGTTGCTGGCTTGAATCGATTTCGTTGGTGTGTTGTTCGAATCCAGTTGTCTTGTCGATTATTGGCTACGCGTGGCCTGCCACTCCGAGGATGGTCTCTGACTGCATTCGTCTGTTACCAACGTTGCCATAACCAAGAAATGGTGTAACTGTGGACGTTAAATTGCCTTGCTATATCACGTTGATTCTGCTTCAAAGATACCAACGGCTCGCAGACGCTCATTTTCGGACAGGCGTGGCATTTCGTAATATTGAATAATTGCGCAAGTTTGTTATTTTTCTGAGTGGCTGTTGTCAGCACGATGCTAACAATGCATATGGAATCCCGTAAACGCACATGTTTTATACTCATTCTTGGGTAGTGAAATGCATGGAGCTTGCATAAAAATCAACTCTTGCATGGAATGCCTGCTTTTCTGTAGCAGTTGCGTTTTTGTGACTTGATTCCATACATATATTACAATATTGAAAACCAAACTTTACTTGTTTGAAAAATACACTAAAATATTGGTGTCACAGGAACTTTTGTTGTTGAGTATATATGTTCTCCAGGTTACCCAGGACTGAACAGAATACCCAGTACCTGATTCTTGTTGTCTAGTAAATGTATTGACCTGGCACATGTGATTGTATCATTCTCCCATCCCATCGACCACTGTTCGCATAAAAGTCAATTGTTAGATGTAATATTGCTGACTGCGGCATTCTACAACATTCACCCCCCTCACCTTCCCACATGCAATGGTAACTCTACCTCCCTCAGATGTCCCAGATACCTATAAATTCGTATTCGAATCCTTGTTCGACATGACTGTTTCTAGGTTCATCAGCAGCATACCCCTGCTCACCAAAGTCGTTACGTCTGAGACCTACATCAATTCTGGCTCTCCTCCAACATCAAACTGTTCTGTCCACTATGAAAATACCGCGACATATTTTTACATCAGTTAACTTCAGTACTGTTTGGCACTGATGCAACCAAATTGTGAAACTTTGAAGATTTTCAGACAAGATTGATATGTGTCGGAAATTGGTGTTGGTAGATGCTTTCAGAAGTTGATTAGTGTGTATCTTTGTCAAAGAATAGGTGTTTCCACCCTGGTGTTTAAATGGTCTGTTTCTACAAATGTTGACGAAAATCTCCTTGCCACTTCAGGCATCGTAACCAACGGACCATGCTTCGTTCATCAGGAAAAGACAGCGACAGGTGACCAGCATCGACGGCCATAAGCTGCCATTGGCGACCAGCTACTCCTAATGCCGTAAGTAAAACTAAAGTTATAAACGAATCATTTCTGCTCCAGGAATTATTCTTTAGGGCAAACATTGTCCCGTCATTTTGATTTGAATCAAGATTGATTTTCTGCTCTATAGCTCACTGAAACAGTGTTTATGTAAGTGCATCCATTTCCGGTACTCGTCCGTCCACTATCAACAACTTTAAGAAGGACAACACAGACGTGAACTTATCGTCATGTTTGTTTAAACAAGTGATTGAATAATTCTGAAATTAACAAATTATTGTTTCCTCTTCCAACACCTGCCAATTACACCACTTCATGTGCAGGTATGGACAGCCTCTGATTCACTCCATATCAATATGTCTGGTCACTAAACTACCCAAGCATTTCATCAATCAACACAGAGCCAGCATGATCCAAAGATGCCAACTTAACATGTTGGTGTTATCAGGATCTGTATGTCCAAAACTTGGTACAACGTCCTGCTTCAGACACGATCGTCCACTGATGGTGTCCATGTGTACCTCCTGATGACTCGGCAGCTCTGAGGTGTTGAGGGATGTTTCATGTATCATGGCTCACATTTCTACCTGAAACACCCGCTAACACTTTCTTGTTGAACGATGACTCGGTTGTATTCACAAACATGTTCTCGGGTAATTGTATTCGGTGAACGTCTTTCGTCATGTGATTGTTGAGAAAGATTTTAATACAGGTAGTATGGTATGTCACAGGTATGTCTAACAACGCATCAAACTGCATTTGGTTAAAACGTCACATCAACAAAATGTTTTAGTTACCATTTATGATACAATGAGTTAAAGGAAAATATCCCTAATCATGTGTGGTGCTGGGGTAGGAAGTTGGCAGTATCAGTCTACCACTGAAATGGACAAGGTAAGTTTCAAACTGCGCTTATTTGATTGTTAAACATTATTAGACTCACTTATAGACAGACTCTTCCAAACAACTTTCTTAAGAAGTACAAAACGTCCTACCTATCTTTCCCTTTACAGAACACTCCTCTGGTCAATTCAGATCTAAGTCCTTTTCCTCTGTGGGAATTGACATCTGATCACAATCTGTACTTGTACTGGCACCCTTGACGCAGCTGTACACATCACCGTCTACCACGCCTGTCTACTACGCCTGTCTACCACACCCGTCAACGGCAAGCTTCTCTACGCTAATCTATGGTGTCATGGTATCTGTCATGTGTGATAATAGTGGTGTACAAAGTTGAAAAATCAAATGTTTTGGCAGAATGGAACTTTGAATACACAATGTCATTTGGTCAAATGTAGCCCATGTTATATTTGGGATAACACTTTCTTAGTAAAGTACAGATATTCATGGCTTTCGGCCATGGGAGCTGTGCCAATTTACACTTGTCATAGGGGTACTCAAAGTACGTGATCTAGACTACCAGTTGTCGGACTTTCATTTTTGTGGAAGCCACGGTGGCTGAGTGGGTTAGGTCGCTGACTTTGTGTGCTGGCGATTAGGTGCCTCACTCTGGCAAGTGTGGGTTCCAATCCCGGACGGGACTCAACTCAAAAAAGTACTAGAATCTGTACTTTACTGAGAAAGTGTTATCTCAAATATAACATGTGTTAGAATGGAACTTAGTTCTATTCTGAGATTGCAAAAAGTCAAGCAACCTCTTTGACCTTTTGAGAATCCACATGGCATTAATTAATTCCACTTGTCTGAAATACTTTCTGTGAATATAAAGAAGGTCTTTCCTTGATTTTATTGAGGATTATGAAGGCACTGCAATTCGCTGTGCAGAGTTGCACCCCTTAGGAGTGCCAGACACCTATGTCCGTGGGTTTAAATCTCGGTTCAGGTGTCTATCTTAGTCATCACTGAAATTGTAAACATCAAAGACCTTCATCGGGTTGGGCTTTCCTCCAACAATCTGACCTTATGTGAAATAGTGAGTGAGGTAAGATTTAATGTCACATCGGCAGTATTTCAGCCATATCGTGACGAGAAGTACATTAAAAATACACATAATTATTCGAAATAAAAACCTGTCGACGAAGGACAGTAGAATAACTAGAATATCACAGACTTGATTTAAAACTAGTTGTGAATAATAAAAACAGTAAGCAGTAATGAACATCACAATATAAAAATGGGCTAGAAATCGTCAGCCACTGAAAGGAGATCACCATACTGGGGACCATGGGGACTTACAGTACCTTAGCTTCCTGCACGGACCCCGGCAGGATTTATATCATCCCTTCAGTCACTGACGGCAGTGTATCAGTTAAGCCTTAGATTAAAATAACGAATATACTACGTTTAAAAGCCTGGTATGCAGAAAAATACCTGGAATGAAATGGGACTTACATACCCTCTTAGGGGGACAATAATTTTACGCTACTTCAACCCCCCTCGAGGGTATAGCCACTAACAATCTAAGTTATTAAATTGCACTACCAATTTTTAAAACAATACAGTTAGCACATCAAAATTTATGAAAAAGCTCTATTTCTTTTAAAAAAACATAACAGTAAACGAGAATTAACATCATTAAAAAGGTCCTTAATTGTTTTAACATTGAAATATTTATCCCTTGTGATGGAAAAATCAATACAATCAAGCAGGACATGCTTGACCGTGATTCTTTCATCACAAGGGATGCAAAACGGAGGATCCTCACCATTTAAAAGATACTCATGTGTATATCTTGAATGGCCAATACGACATCGTCGCATAATGACCTCTTCAAATCTGGACTGACAGCCCAAGTAGGTGTAACCAATATTTGGTTTAATTTCATGTAATTTATTGATACCTACTTGGGCGTCCCACTTCTGTTGCACAAGATCTCGGATGTAAGATCGAATCATGGGTTTAAAATCAGTGTATTGGATCAGAAGTGGTGTCACAGATTTGTTGAGGGCTGCTTTTGCAGCAGCATCGGCCATTGTGTTACCTTTGATACCAACATGGCTTGGTAACCAACAAAAGACGATGTCATATTGGCCAGTAGCAAGATCATTAAATAATTCGAGAATTTCGATTAAAAGTGGATGTTTTGATGACATATTTTTAATCGCCTGACGGCATGAAAGAGAATCTGAAAACAGTATGAATTGTTTATGTTTAGCTTGATTACTGATATATTTAAGTGCTGTAAAAATGGCGTTTGCTTCTGCAGTGAATATGGAACTGTTATCAGGTAAACGTGAAGATATTGTTCTGGATCCAATGACGGTGGCACTAGCAACTGCGCCACCATCCTTGGATCCATCTGTAAATATAGATTTATAAGTGTCATAATTGTTTCTTAATTGACTGTATTCTTGTTGGTAAATTAATTCGTTAGTGTCTGATTTCTTTAGTTTTGTTAATGTAAGGTCAACCTCTGGCCGTACCATTTGCCAAGGAGGTGTTGAAAACATTTGAGTTGGAGCTATATCTTGCAGTTTAATATTGGAAGCAAACAAGGCAGACTGGATTCTGATTCCGAGTGGTGGAACAAGAGATGACTTTTTATTGTAAATATCTTGGTAAAGAGGATTGAAGACGCAATTAAAAGCTGGATTGGACTGATTAGAATATAATTTAGTGACATATTGTAAAGATAATTTTAGACGGCGTTGTTTAAGAGAAGGTTCATCCGCTTCTGCATATATACTGTGAATTGGAGACGTCCTGAAGGCACCAAGGCAAAGCCTCAGGCCCTGATGATGTACCGTATCAAGTTTTTTTAAATTGCTTTTACAGGCTCCACCATAGACGATGGAGCCATAATCAAGTTTTGAACGAATGAGTGACCTGTATAAGTGTAAGAGGGTTGTTTGATCCCCTCCCCACTTTGAATTAGAAACAACTTTCAATAGATCGAGTGCCTTCAGGCATTTAGCTTTTAGGTATTTAATATGCGGGAGGAAAGTTAAGTGATGATCAAAAATAAGTCCCAAGAACTTGGCTTCCTTAACAACTTTGATAGGGGTGCCATTCAGAAATAGTTCAGGGTCCTTATGCGGTTTATATTTTCGGCAGAAATGTATGCAATTAGTTTTTGATTTGGAAAATTTAAACCCGTTTTCTAGACACCACTTGTTAATTTTATTAAGACATAATTGTAATTGCCTTTCTATTGTGCGCATATTTTTACCACGACAAGATAGATTAAAATCATCCACAAAAAGTGATCCATCAACTGAATCATTTAAAACTTTGGACAAACTGTTAATTTTTATACTGAATAAAGTGACAGACAAAATACTGCCTTGTGGGACACCCTGATCCTGATTATAATGATCAGACAGGGTTGTACCCACTCGGATTTGAAATTGCCTGTCTGTTAAAAACTGTGATATGAAATGAGGCAAACGGCCTCTTAATCCAAAATCATGAAGATCTTTTAAAATACCATGTTTCCATGTTGTATCATATGCTTTTTCTAAATCGAAAAAGATCGATACAGCATGTTGTCTATTTACAATGGAATTTTTAATAAACGATTCTAAACACACTAAGTGATCGATAGTACTTCTGTTCTTCCGGAAACCGCATTGTATATTGGTAAGAAGATTATTTGTTTCCAAGTACCACACTAATCGATTATTTACCATGCTTTCCATCGTTTTACAAACACAGCTAGTTAGAGAGATAGGTCGGTAATTTGAAGGATCATTATGATCCCGCCCAGGTTTTGGTATTGGTATAACAATGGCATTATGCCATGAAGTTGGAAACGTCCCAGATGTCCAAATGTCATCGAATATAGTCAACAAAGTTTCAAGGCATGATTCAGGCAAGTGTTTCAGTAGCTGATAATGAATATTATCAGCGCCTGCTGCTGTATCATGAGCTTGCCCAAAGGCAGTATATAGCTCATGTAGTGAAGATACCTCATTGTAATCTTCACCATTATCAGATGTAAAATTTACTTTTTTCTTTTCCTGTTGGAGCTGATATTTTTGAAATTCGGGAACGTAATTAGATGAAGACGAATGTTGAGATAATGTTTTCCCAAGTCTATTGGCAATAGCAGTTTTATCAGTTAGTAAAGTATCGCCATCCTTCAGATGGTTAACTGTAGAATTTGATCCCTTGCCTTTGATCTTTTTAATCATGTTCCATGCCTTGGACATAGGGGTACGAGTGTTTATTTTGGAGACATAGTTTCTCCATGATAGACGTTTATTTTGCTTAAATAGACGTCTTGCCTTAGCATTTAAAATTTTGACAGTGTTTAAATTATGGACAGTGGGATGTTTACGGAAGTATTTCTCCGCCTTCTTACGACATTTCCTAGCTTGTTTGCAAGTGTCATCAAACCATGGTTTACGAACACGTGGGTTGACGGAGGACTTAGGAATTGATTCATCAGCAATTGTATTCAGTTGATCTGAGAACAACTGAATCGGGTCAGTAACATTCTGAAAAGACGTAAGTTGCAATTTATCTTTGCATAAAGATTGAAATAAAGTCCAATCAGCCTTCAAAAAATTCCATCGAGGTGAAGGTGGATCATCAGCGGGATTAATGGGTTTAAGTACAGTGGGGAAATGGTCACTTCCACACAGGTCATCGTGGACTGACCAGGAAAATTCGTGTAACAAAACTGAATCTGTCAGAGACAGATCGAGAGATGAATACGTGCCAGTAGCAGGGTGTAAATACGTATCGGAGTCATCATTAAAGATGCAGAGATCATTATCGGAAACAAAATCCTTGATCACTTTTCCCTTTTGATTAATGATTGCACTTCCCCATAAAGGATTATGCCCATTTAGATCACCCATGATAACACAGGGCTTTGGGAGCTGATCGTATAGTTTTTGTAGATCATTACGCTGAAGATTTGAAGAAGGTGGAATGTATAAGGAGCAAAGTGTCAAGGCAATATGCAGTGTAAGTCTAACTGCAACTGCTTGCAGATTTGTGTCAAGCGGAACAGGACTGTGAACAACGCCCCGCCGCACCAAAATAGTAGCTCCTCCAGTAGCTTTATCACCCGGAGGAGAAAAAGAATGATAGGAACTATACTGCCTTAATTCAAATTTATCTGTATGTTTTAGGTACGTCTCTTGTAAACAAATTGCTGATGGACTTAAATCTGTTGTTAATAATTGCAATTCGTGAAAATTATGCCTAAGTCCTCTGCAATTCCATTGAAATATATTTGAATGGTTCATGGCGGTTCTATAGGAGATCGCTTACGTGAACGTGAAAAAGAGTCACCACTCATGGAAGATGGAGTAACATCCATCTCGAGAGGATCAAAGTAATTGTGAACATCTACAGATGTTTCAGTGAGAGTAGGGATCTTAGTAGAAATTTTCTTGTTTTGTTTCTTCTTTTGTTTTTTGGGCATTTCAGGCGATGGTTTGTTAGGTGCTGGTAATTCAGGAGTTGGTTTAGGTGGGGCCATAGTCTGAGTCACAACCTGAGATGCTGAAGAGATGCCACATGATTGACTATCGGAATCATTGGTCTGACTCTCTGATGTTGTAACCATAGGCACAGGGTGTTCAGAGTGTGTCCATGTCAAGTCAGTTTGACATTCTATAGATCTTGTGGTAGAAGGTCGAGAGACAGCAGCAGCATAGGTGTGCGCTGATGGAGGTGACCGGCTGGCAACGACTTTTTTAGCCTCCTGAAAAGAAATGTTGTTTTTACATTTGACAGTTAAGATTTCCTTTTCATGATTCCAAAGAGGACAGGATTTCGAAGACGCAACATGTTTACCCATACAATTAGCACATTTGGGGTCAGCTGTACAATCTGAGGCGTCATGATTTGCACCACAACGGTGACAAACAATCGGCCGATCGCATGATTTGGAGCCATGCCCAAACTTCTGACACTGGTAACATCGGAGTGGATTGGGGACATACACCTCCACTCCGATGTTGAAATAGCCTGCCTTAATTGATTGTGGTATAGTCGACAGTGCAAATGTGAACAAATAAGTATTTGTTTTGATAATGTTTTCTCCGTCCTTTCGAGTAAACCGTTTCACTGAAGTGACATGTTGATCTTTGAGTTCGTCAAGAATATCATCTGCATTCATTTCCGCCAGACAACGGCCTCTGTCGCGGATGATCCCCCGACTCGAGTTCAACGTTCTGTGCGCAGAGACAGCAACTTCAGTGTTTGCAAATGTAGTACATTTCAAAAGATTGACAGCTTGCTGTCTCCGTGCACACTCTACCAAAAGAGAACCGCCCCGGAGCCGTGAAACATTCTTAACTTCACCACAAATACCTGCAATGGCTTTAGATATGGCAAAAGGATTTATTTTTAGTGGTAATTCATTTCTGGATTCAACTACCAAAAAACGTGCCCAAGAATTATTATTTGGTATGAGAGAAGCATCATCATCAGATGATAAAATCTCAGTTTCCAAACGTCTCTTCTTTTCATTGCGGATCGAACCAGAGTGATTGTGAGCCATGGTGAAAGTAATTGATTCAGCACCCCTGCTCCCCACCCACCATGGAGTGCTACAAAGAGCGATGTTTTATTGCACCGGATCTCCAACATGCAAACATCAGGGATACAGAGGTGTTATACTCCAGTAAGAACAACATGAATAGCTGTATTTGTCTATCAAATAAAATGTCAGGCTGGTTCGGCCCATGGCAAGAAATTGAAGACATACAGAACTCAGAGGTCGAAAGTACCAGATTGGCCCATGAGCCACCGCCTTCTGGCGTAAGACTCTAGGCAATGTATACAATCCAAAATTGAGAACATACACAAGGTATGCATGGCCAAGACCAAAATATACAGTGAAATACAACACAGGTGTGCATATACAATATTACGCACAGGGCCTGGCATGACCAGCCGATTGATAAGACCGGGCCCATCTTACCACCCGTCTAGGCGAAGTAAGGGTCGAAGTAGTGTGTTGGGCAAAGGAACACAGTTCCAGGAACCAGTGCCCTCAACTACCAGACTCCCGTCCTCCGCCGACACAGGGACGCAACCCACGGCAAACAGGTTGCCCATTTTAGTCGCCTCATACGACCAGCAATGGGAGGCTGTGGAAATATTCTGCCCCGGTTCCACACGGGGGAAGAGCTATTAGCGTAACCCAGCACTCACCACGAGGAGGTTGCTCTTCACGAGTGCCTTATGTGAAATAACTGAAATACTATTCAAAATAGGGGTAAACCGAAGTAACTCGTTCTGTCCCTCACAGCCTTATGTTATAACAGTGTGAGGTTCCCATTATCATATTGACGAAAAGGTTCTGCACAGGTGGCCTGACATATGTGTGAGCTTGTGTGTTAGCTATTGACCAGAAGCTGAGCACCATTCATATATATTTTGTTTTCTCAAACTAAACTTATGTGTCAGTGTGACATCTATAATCTGTTGCTTCTAAATATCTGAAGTGCTATGCACTAACATTGAGCCATATTTGTCCCGAAGGTAGCATTCACAACTAAATCATTGCATTTCAGTAAACGAAACTGTAATTTAACTTTGCATATATGTACGCATTCACAGCCGTAATGATCAAAAGGTGCTCCCCATGGTATATATATCAACGTGAAATTGGGAATTCTATCGTGCAAAACCTTGCTCCCATGATTGCTGCCCCTTCTGCCATGAAACAAGGAAACACGGAGTCATTAACTATTTCTCTCAAACTTGCATATGTACATTGCATATGATCATTGGCTGCAATCCCAGCTTCGCACCGATTATGATTCTTGGTTTTGTAAACAACATACCTGTGCTCGTGGGTTTCACCAAAACTGTAAACATGTAACACCTGAACTACTTCGGCCTTTTTTAAAACACTGAGCCTGGAATAATGGGGACACGGGTAGCCAGGTCGTCTAAGGCGCCCCGATTCGCGGTGCAGAGTTGCCTCCCTTGGGCCAGAAACCTATGATTGTGGGTTCGAATCCCGGTTCGCCCCGATCAGTTTCTAGGTTTGTCAGCACCATACCAGGGCTCGTGGGTTTCACCGAAGTGGTAAACGTCCGAGACCTGCATCACTTCGGGCTTTCCTCTCACATTAAGGTGACACGCCGTGATATAATTGGAATAATGTTAAAAGCGGCGTTTAACCCAACTCACGCACTCATTCACTCACTCACTCACTCACTCACTCACTCACTTGAAAAATGCTTGTTGCGGCGGTTAACAGCTAACACACCACATTGAGCTCACACACCGTGATATAAATGAAAAACTGTTAAAAACAGTATAAAGCCAATCCCCTCAATCCGGTTCAGTCATTGGGACAGAAACCTATGATTGTGGGTTCGAATCCCGGTTCGCCCCTATCAGTTTCTAAGTTTGTCAGCACCATACTCGTGCTCGTGGGTTTCACCGAAGTGGTAAAAGCGGCGTTAAACCCAACTCACGCATTCATTCACTCACTCTCTCACTGGAATAATGCTGACTGCGGCGGTTAATAGTTAAGAAACCACATTGAGCTCACACACCGTGGTATAAATGAAAAACTGTTAAAAACAGTATTAAGCCAATCATCTCACTCTTTTACTTGAAAACTATAGTTCAGACATTGATATTAGTACGTGTACCTTTCTAGCTAGAGAATACATGTTAATCATTTTCCTTCCTGGCAGACAATGCAGAAAAACATATGCGCATTAAACAATTGATCGCAATCGCACAGAATGTCTAGCAACCTGTCGGCAACAACAACAAACAAAAGGCTGGCATTGTCTGTCATATCACGTGACATTCACCTGAACACTAAGCAGGAATTTTATTCTGGTTCCATAGACAGGTGTAGACGGTCTGACTGACGAGGACTTCTGACTGAATTAAGTGGAACTATAGCAAAGGGCAATCTTATACCAGGTAGGACTCACTTGATTAAATTTATTTGATGTGTTTCTTTAGCTGGCCATGCTGTAGCCAGTTGTAACGATGAGGACAGGTCGTCATATGGCTTGGAGAGTCGATTGTGGGTTATTGTTTAATCATTCGCGGGCTTCACATGAACACTTACTCAAAGATCCAAACCTTGAAAACATATAACATGTAAAAACAAGCGACAAACCCATTTCCATAATCAAAGAAACATCTGATAAAAGTAGAGTCCACTGTACGATTGCGACTATATCATAAGCATGTGGTCTAGTGAAAGCGTCCGACTTGAGATCGGAAGGTCCTGGTTTCGTTCCCGGCCGCGTCATGCCAAAAGACGTTAAAAGATGGTATTTGTTGTTCCTCTGTCTGGCGCTCGCCATTAAGGGGCTAAAACTAGTCGGCTCGGAGTCAGTGTACTGTGTCTCAGTGGGGTATTTATGCGGCATGGTATCCCAGTGGGCTAGCACTATAAATCGGCATCAGTCCGGACTAGTACAAGCAGCTAGATACACGTGCATGCACGCCGCTATATAAGTGCAATAATATTGTACGCGACTTTAAGCCCCATTTCCCCTCACCATAAAATAGTGATGACACCAGGTTTTCGCGTACAGGTGAGCATAAGCTTCCCCACCGGTGCCACCCGCCACAAACACATGCAAAAGCAAGCTCCTTTGTCAATGCAAAGCTGATATCGGTTATCATGTTGGGAGGCGCCACAGCTAACGTGTTCCGTTCACTGCAAATCGATATTAAGGTCGATTCATTGTGTGATTTGTGTACCTGGGAACTACCGCCTTGAATGCTGTTAACTTAATCATGACTTCCTTGTACGTCGATATAAGTCCATTGTTATCTCTACCAATCAATACCGTATTCAACTTCACCAAACTATGTCGTGTCAACTGCATAATCGTTAATCAGATCTTTTATTTTGATCAGGAACATGGTGACAACGCTAGTCCCCTACCTGACAATGGCCATTGCTCGTTTGTGTTCAGTAATGTCCCCTAATATGTCATTTACAGTTAGTCTACAGAGGTAATTTATTAAAGATCATGTAAAGAACGATATGATGTGCAATAGTTGAGTGCCTTTAGTATTCTGTCCTGGTTGCCTAATGTGATTTTGAGATTGCTTTTATTTTTCACTTTGGCAAATTTGATGAAAACAAACAATGAAGCTGCCCCCAAACACACAACAATAATTCACTGAAGAAACTTAAATAATAGCCCAAAGGCAACCATTCAGATGTATAAACTTAACACACACAGCTGTATTTTGCTACACACACATGCGCCCACGCGCGCACGTACGCACACACGCACAAACACATACAAAGTGTGTGGAAAAATAACTTTGAAAGTGACGATAATTGAACTTTGTCGGAACACGTGCCAGGGATTGCATTTACCATGCCATTGCCTTATTAGTTTGATTTGAACATGTATGTGATGAAGATGTTGAGATGAACTGCCACACGATAAACTGTTGATGAAAACTTACAACGGTTATAGACACGTTACTTGTTTTCAAATGCGTTTGGGGGGCACGGGTGGCCCAGTCGTCTAAGGCGCCGCGATTCGCTGTGCAGAGTTGCGTCCCTTGGGCACGCCAGAAACCTATGATTGTGGGTTCGAATCCCGTTCGCCCCGATTATGTTTCTAGGTTTGTCAGCACCATACCCGTGCTCGTGGGTTTCACCGAAGTGGTAAACGTCTGAGACCTGCATCACTTTGGGCTTTCCTCCCACATTAAGCTGACACGCCGCGATATGACTGGAATACTGTTAAAAGTGGCGTTAAACCCAACTCACTCACATGCGGTAACACATTGTAATAATTGGAACAATAATAATGAGCGTACTGTTGACATGAATTTCACTCGGGATGGGAGTTATCTGACTTATTATAGTACAGTTGCATTCCTGAAAAGGAAAAGATGTCTTTCATTGGACAAAACCATGCTATATTGTATTAATTTCAGATATTTAAAGAACAACTTTTCAAACAACTCGCTTAGCTCTGTATTGATGGATGTACCTTCCTTTGTGTGTGACTTATTGTTTTGTCAAGTGTCTTAAAAAAAGGGAATGGGTTTCGCAAAAGCAAATCAAGCATTGATAGTCAACAGATTAAAATTAAGAAAATATATCCTCGTTGATTGCTATAATGAGCATTTGCCATCATAATAAAAGCGACAAAACCCTTTTCATAAACATCAAAAATCACCATTGTAAGATTCCGACTCTATCATTTGGCGGACATTTCTAATTTGATGCGTCCCTTAAAAAATGATGTCGATGCAATTCTTTATTTTGACCCTGGGCCATTCCACATATAATTTCCACATATAATTTGCCTTCTACGCGCCAATTGCCTTTTTTCTCGTAGATCTATGCTCATAACGTCAATCACCGTTTTGTCTGGTCCAGACACGATTATTTACAGTGCGGCATTAAAACAACAAACAAAAAAGACACCAGAAATGGGAATTTTCCCATCTGGGAATCACACACTAGTCTCTGGCGTAACGATCGAGCGCTTAATACGCCACCGCCCCTTTTCGTTGGAAGTGCTAAGACTTCACCAGTGCCGGGATACGGGTGGCCCAGACGTCTAAGCCACCACGATTCGCTGTGCAGAGTTGCGTCCCTTGGGCAGGCTAGAAACCTATGATTGTGGGTTCGATTCCCGGTTCGCCCCGATTAAGTTTCGAGGTCTATCAGCACCACACCCGTGCTCGCGGGTTTCACCGAAGTGATAAACGTCTGAGACCTACATCACGTCGGGCTTTCCTCCCACATTAAGCTGACACGCCTTGATATAACTGGAATACTGTTAAAAGCGGCGTTAAACACACTCACTCACCCACACACTCACCAGTGCCTTTCCAATGTACCCACATATAACAACGGTCGAGGCAAAACGTGACCTATTTAAAGAAGGGTTAGGGCTTTACAAACTATGCTGGCCGTAAGATATGGCGTAATGGATCGAGTTGTCAGGCGCGTTGAATTGTTTGTTTGCAGCCATCGTTGCTCATAATTCATTACTGGGTTGTGTGATCCCGACTCAATTATTTGCAGATCGCTGTCATATTAATGGAATATTGCTGAGTGGGGCGTTAAATAACTCGAACCACATCATTGACGTTGACCACCCAATACATATATTCAGAGACCCGTAAAACCGTGAAATAGTCGGAATAGTACAATCGGCTCTGCTTTCTATTGGAAATGGAAAGGTTTTTGTCGCTTTGTTTATATTCAATTGTTTTGCCCATGGGCGAAGATTGGCCCATGGGCAGGCCCATGGACAGGCCCATGGACAGGCCCATGGGCGAGAATATGTTCCTCTACTTAAAACTCATGTTTTTGTTTCGCTAATACATATATGTATATCTTTCAAGTATCATGAGACAAAGTCAAACTCATTTAACTTAATTCAACGATTTTATAGCGATATTGAAATATTTCGCCAATGGGCGAGAAAAAGAATATTTTCCTTTGCTCAACAGTTTTAGTTTCGCAAATACATTAAGGAATTATAAGCATGACACATGATTCAACTCATTTTAACTTAATTCAACTATTTTTGGCGTTATTAAAATATTTCGCCCATGTTTTCGTCAGTCCCTTTAAATAATTAACTAATTGTTTACAAAGTACATTGAATCATGTGAAACATACTTTGTATTATATCATTACATTACTATTTAAAAAGGGCCTTTGGTTGGATGTTTCCTTTGCAGAAGTTTTACCAATTTTACCTTTTTTACATATCTTAAATGAACGATCTTTAATGAACCCGGCCTTATCTCTCAAAACGTTTTGACAGTTTAGCATTCGAATTCATGCGCGTATACACCAAATCATTGGTGTTATTTTCCAACAAATTAAAGTTTAGTTTGTTTCTTTTTCATTTCCCATTTTATGTCTCATTGGTACATCACACTGGGAAATTAAGTGACACTAGATATGAAATATACAGGTACACGTGCGCGTATTTTAATGGGGAAAAAACCCGATTCGTCTTTCAATGCATAACGTCTAGCTGAATATCTCACATTCTAACGAAATCTCGAAATAATTATTTCATTATATGCGGTGCGATGTTCATAGACGATTGAGGAAATCTTGAGTGACACTAAAGCAACTTTTAAATGCATTGTAACTTTTAGTATGAAAATGGTAACAGTTCAGAAAAAACAACAGCCTTCTTATGATAATTCTCATATTCTTATTAGTACGATGTATCTAATTAGAGTGTCGGCATTATTTACAGGTGATTTTACAATACCTGCTCTCGGTCAATTACGATGTACCACACCACGCGTGAATAAACAGTTATGCAGGTGTTGCTGTGGGCAAATACCTAGCCTGTACATGTATATTGTGGATACATGTATTACATATGTTCGTTGATATGTGGATATATTAAGCACAAAGACAAAAAAAAAGTTTATGAAAGATGAATTAGTGCCTTGATATATTCAAGGAGATGTGTATCATCGTTTAATGGGTCATTCAATAAAAGTATGTTTGGAGGAGATATCAAAGGAGCCGCCGAATATACACAGTATCGTCCGGTGAACTACCACCCCACCCTGTCCGTAAGAGTTATGTAATCGGTACACAAATATATTTGATGCAGTGTCAGTGTGGAAGGAGTTTGAATTACGTCCGCCACCGGCCACAGAAATCCTTAAAGTATAGTAACAATCAACAAGGTCAAGTATCATTTCAAGTGTCACTTAATTTCCCAGTGTGATGTATCAACGAGACATAAAATGGCAAATGAATAAGAAACAAACTAAACTTTAATTCGTTGGAAAATAACACCATGAATTGGTTCAATATCGCTATAAAATCGTTTGAATTAAGTTAGAATGAGATAAGTTTTGTGTCATGATACTTGAAAGATCTACATATATGTATTAGCGAAACAAAAACATGAGTTTTAAGTAAAGGAACATAAACTGACGGGCAAAAGAAACTATACCAAAGTATTTTGTATTTAAAAAATATCACATAAGCACTGAACTGGAGTTTTCATTGTCAAACAAAATCGCATGAACGCAGCTCCGTCATTACTGAGTTTAAAAAATCCTGCTTTTTCCCGATAATGGACTTTATGGAGCTTTTTTCATTCACGATAAAATGGCTCGGAACGGTATAAAATCCGCCAATCTGTATGTTTTACACCACAATCGTACCGGCCACTGCAGCTGACATGCCGATACTGACCGAAAAAAGAGCGAGAGAGAGCAATTGGGAAGTTGCAGTTGGGAACATGCCATGTCCATGTTGCTCGCATCTTCAACTGCACCAGAAAAACGATAACGAGGCTGCAGACACGACTCATACAACCAGGTTGTACAGATGGCAGGCCAAGAAGTGGAAGACCCAGGGTCACAACCGCCAATGAAGATCGGTACCTCCGCATCTTTCATCTACGCAATCGTTTCGTCACTGTGACGTCATCGGCAGCCGCAGCCTTACATCATGTGGTCAGCAGAAGGACAGTTGCCAGGCGTCTTCGACAACACGGTATTCGGGCCTACTGGCCCTTATGCGGGATGACCTTGAGCCGTCGTGACCGACGTAACCGCCTCCATTGGGCAAGAATGGTACAGCGGTGGCAAAACAGGAACTGGCAACGAATTCATTTCTGATGAAAGCAGGTTCCAGGTGTATCGAGCTGATGGCCGTGTGCGTGTGTATCGTCGGAGAGGAGAGAGAACAGTCCATTGTTGTGTTCAGGAGCCCGTGCCATTCGGTGGTGGAAGCATCATGGTCTGGGGTGGGATTTACAGGGACCGTACAGCAGACCTCGTTGTCTTTGACCGTAATTTAAATGCTCAAGTCTACATCGACCATGTATTGCGTCCTGTGGTGCTTCCCTTCCCCCAGAGGAATCCCAGAGTAATCTTCCAACAGGACGACGCTCGCCCCCACACCGCCAGGATCACCAGAGACATCCTAACTGCAATTAATGTAAACCTTTTGCTATGGCCAGTAAGATCGCCTTACTTAACACCCATTGAGAACTTGTGGGACTATCTGCACAGACAAATAAGGGAAAGAAATCCCCCTCCACCAAGTCGTTAAACGTTGATTCAGGCATTGTTGGAGTGAGTGAGTGAGTTAATATTTAACGTCACATCGGCAATATTTCAGCCATATCGTGACGAGAATTAATACATTTATAACAAATAAGTATATATAATTTATAAAAAACCTGTCAGCAAAGGACAGTACAATAACTAGAATATCACAGAGTGTATTAAAACTAGTTGAGGAACATGTAAAAGCAGAAAGAATTAACAACACAATATAAAAATGGGCTAGAGATCGTCAGTAACTAAAGGGAGAACACCATACCAGGGACCATGGGGACTTACAGAGGCACTGTTGGAAGAATGGCGAGCCAACCCCAATGACGTCATCAGGGATCTTGTAAACTCCGTGCGGCGACGTGTCCGAGCCTGTATTCAGAGCAATGGAGGCCATACAAGATACTGACAGTAATGCATTTATAAAAAAATGCGTTTTCTGTTTTCGTTCAGATGATTTGTTTATTTTGCAAATTGACATTTACCCCCTGTGTCATTCCTTACCTGATATTGAGGTTCATGTAAACGCCACCTTTGTGTCATTAGAATCAGAACATTTTCAGATAAATTATCTTTCCAACTCGCAACACTATATTTTTGTGATATATTTGATAATGTTGTCAACACCAAATCAGTGTTGGTATAGTTTCTTTTGCCCGTCAGTTTATTCTCGCCCATGGGCCACACTTCGCCCATGGGCGACATAGTGTAAATATTGAGTTTTTTAACAATTTGTTTTTCATTTTTTATTCCTTGGTATGTTCCCAGGAAAACAGCATGTTTAATTTTGTAAATACCTTTGACCGAGACTGGGCAAAGACTGTAGAGTTTCTGCACTTTTTGTTTTCAGAATTAAAATGGGACGTGTTTAGTATACATAAGTGTTTGTGAAGGTTCTAGTTTCTTCTCTTTAGCCAATGTCAGATGGCATTATTCGTTTAAATGAGTGCAATATTTAGAACAAGTGGTTGAGAGTTTCTTCCAATGCCGCGTTGACCACTCTTTAAGTTGTATCCTAGCATGCTGGATTGATCTGGAAATAAAAGCGACAAAACCCGTTCCAAAATCTAAAAAAAAATCAGTCCACTATTATATTCCGTATGTATCATAAGTACGAGTTTATGAATCACTATATATCGAATAGTGATGATACGAGGTGTTCGCGGATTTGCGATCAAACAACTTTTGAAAACCAGAAACCAGTATTTGCACCATATCTAGTAACCCGTTCAGATCGAAAACTTAATCGAGTATAACGGTTATTTGTTTGTGTTTAAGAAATTAATTGTGTCTAGGCATAAGTGATTTCGATTATGCTACTGCCTGTATCTTGCCGAGCATTTTGAGAAGGAATGTTAGCTTTGGTGCAATTATAACTGTCACAAAGACAACATGACATAAGTTACCCATAATAACACCATACATGACAATGTGTGCCGCTTGTCTACATAGTTGAATATATAGGAGTAGCCACCTGCTTTATATCACTTGACAAATTTATCTAGGAACATAGGTCGATATGGACACATGCCTCCCTTTTCCAACATGTGTCGGACCTGTTTTGTATTCAGGCCCTCGCCTTCCCTTTGGGCAGTTACTGACCTGGCCCGTTTCATTAAACTATGTTAGCGCTAAGGTGATCGTAACTCCCACACTTTAACATGGGCCTACGACAGTCGCAGCGCTAAGATCGCTTTGTGCGACTGGGTCCTGTTGTTCTGCGTTTCATGTCGGTTGTACCGTTGTTTACTCGCTTGTACCGAAATACAGGTATCTTGTAAAATGGTACATGCGTATTGTATTATGGAACAGATGTGTGGTAACATGATGCAGGTGTGTTGTAACATGGTATTATTTGTTTGTTGTTTAACGCTGCTTTCACAATAGTCGGCTATATGACGTCGACCTGTAAATAATCTTGTTAACCAGACAATTCAGTGTCTGACATCATGAGCATCGATCTAATCACTTGGGTTACGATGACATGCAGCACCCAAGTAGTGTAGTGCATGTGTGTTGTGTTGTAGTGCACGTGTGCTGTATTGTAATACATGTACATATATGTTGCATTGTACAACAGGTGTGCCGTACCGTGGTGCAGGTATGTTGTGTTTTTAGCAGATTTGTCTTGTATCTTGGAACATATTTATCATATATAGGTATGTTGTATGATAGTACACGTGTTGTATTGTGGTACAGGTGTGCTGTACTGTGATCAAGGTGTGTTGTTCCGTGGTACAAGTGTGTTGAGTTGTAGTAGTGCCTTGTATCTTGGAACATTTTTATCATATATAGGTATGTTGTATGGTAGTATACGTGTTGTATTGTGGTCCAGGTGTGTTATACCATGGTACAGGTGTTTTATAGTGACATATATGTCGTGAGACAGGTGTACTGTGTTATGGTATATGTGTTCTTTACAGTTGTACATATATGTGTATCGTGGTACGTGTAAGTTGTATTGTAGTACAGATGGTTGTATTATAGACTCTCAAAAATGAAATAGAATATAAATATAGCAAACATATCAACTATTTTATTGACGACATGTGTTGGAGTGAACAACAGTTATGGCACCTGCCACGCAGGTGGTCTAAAATGTTTGAAAGCTGGTGACTTTGATATTGACCAGAAAGAGAGCTTATCATATTGTTTCCTCGAAGTAAATATATTTGTTGTCAATGTTTAGCTTTATCTCGTCACGGCATGGCTGAGATATTGCCGATGTGACGTTAAATCTTAACTCACTCACTCTAATTCACTCACTCACTCACTCAATAAATGATTGATAATAGATGGATAATTAATAAACATCATTTAATTTAAGCAAAGAGTGGTGGCTTGTGGGATGTCTGAGCCTATTTAAGTATCATTCCGTCTCTTTATGACTAAAATATAAATTATAACTCACTGATGGTCACTTTAAATATTCGTGGATCACGAAGATACATGTTGCATGGTTCTGTCGTTATTTACGAAGTGTGATCATGTTGTTTCCTATTACAAATGATTATTTTTTTTGACACATGTATGTGATTGTAGTGCATGTAGCTTGATGACTTTGGTTGAACATATGTAAAGAAGCTGTTATCAGACTGCATTCTTATCACCGCATATCATGCATGTAGGGACACATCACAAGCTCTAGCTTTACTGTCCTATAGTGACATATCATGGCGATTTAGTCAGGTGTGACATATGTCGCTGTTATGAACACTATCATGTTTACAACGTACTCGTTACTGACGTTCTAGATTGCTTCACTGTTGAACATGGCGGCGGCCATATCAGGCGGTCTATTGCTGTGAACCTCTTTCGTGATATCAAAGTTATTTCATGTGTATTGAACACTCCGGCTGATAATAGATTGTTAATGTGTTCATTTTGTTAAAGCATTGTGTTTGAAGCCATGAATTTGTTTAGAGACATAATGTAATATATGTTTACTTTATCTATTGAGTTCAGTGTTTGTGTTCGTGTAGATATGAGGCCGTTCAAAAATAAACGACAAAATCCTTTCCATCGCCACACGAAATCTCGATTGTCGATTGTACGATTCCATCTATATCATGAGAATGTGTTTATGAATCACTATCAAATAGTGATGGTATCAGGTCGGGTTATCATGTTTCATTTTAGCTGGTCAAACATCGGTTTTGGCAAAAACAAGTACGTTTCACGAAGTATTTTTCTCCATTACATCGCACGATATGACTTACATACCCTAGAATTTGAGATGTTAAAGTCTTATATATTAATGCAATTCAGAAATATGTTTCCTACATAACTCTCGTGTGTTTAACCCAACGTTTTTTCATAGAAATATTGCTATATGACAGTTGTTGTATTTTTAGTTATACCACTAATTCGAAGCTACATTACTTCCTGGTGTTGTGTCTCTGAAATGTCATATATGGAATGCCATTCAGGAGGCCTTTCTTTAACGTGTAGTGGCCTCAGTTAGGCAAAGGTGTAAGGCCTCAATCAATGCACAAGGTGGACACCTGACTATCTGGACCTGCCTCTGAACCTCTCGTGTGACATGATTCATTTTGAATATGACAGGAGCCCTCTTTGTTTTTGCTTTTGAGTATATTATGTCCTTTATATTATATCACAATAGTGGTGAATTTAAGAAGGACACCGTCGATAGCAGGTCACATATATTTTTTTTATATTAACACAGAAATAGATTTTGCCAGGCTAGTGATAACTGTATAAAATGTTACAGACTGCACCATCTAGACGTGTGTACACGAAACGGATGTTTATGTGTTTTACGACAAGGTTTATGTTTTCAGCCATTCGAAAGACTTGAAGAACAAATTAAACAAAACGACATGGCCCACGCTGAACCGAAGGGAACTATTGAAAAGGAAAGAACTGAAAAGCAGAATGAGGATAATGAGGCTCGTAAGCTGACAGTTAGTTTTTATTCGCAATATAAGCATTGACCACATGGTCGTCGTAATACAACTGGACAAGTGTGGAATGTGCCGTTAAGCAACAAAGCAACAAACACACACACATTGACCACATAATGTATTAACTTGAGATACAATTAGTTCCAACATATTTACGGTAACACATGCTATGTAAAGTCAGGAATTTTTATCTTTGCAATTTGCTCATTAGAGCTACGAATAAAAACTAAGTTTAACTCTCAGTTTGAGATTGATTAGGTAGTACGTACAGTCAAACCTCGTTATCTCGAACCCCATCATCTCCCATGTACAGATATCTCGAACTAACTAAAGAATTGCCTACCTTTATCTCGAAGTTGGCATTTGCCACATTAACAGTTTTGAGTAATTTAAACCAATTATTCAACTAATTATGTACTTATATTGTAGGCCCGTGAAGATGCCACGGTAGAATAAGTCTTCAGCAACCCATTCTTGCCGTAAAATTGACTATGCTTGTCGTAAAAGGCAACTAACGGGATCGGGTGGTCAGGCTCGCTGACTTGGTTGATACATATCATCCATCCCAATTGCGTGGATCGATGCTCATGATATTAATCACTGGATTGTCTGGTCCAGACTCGATTATTTTACAGACCGCCGTCATATAGCTGGAATATTGCTGAGTGCGGCGTTAAACAACAAACCAAACAAAACAAAACCAAAAACTTATATTGTAATTCAATTGTAATGGTAATCTTAACTGACAAACAAAACATCCTGAATAGACACGAGGAAAATCATGACATCACTTCCTGAAAAAGCCACTTTACGCTACTCACAATATCCAAAGAAGAATCAAGCTTGAACTGAGAGGGGCACTTTGTTGTTTGTGGGCAGACTAAATAGTGACTGTTGCTATGCCTAATAAGATACATGTTATCAACGAGGAAGTCCAGCATTTCCCGTATTGTTTTCTCAGTAAACTTCAGATGGCATTTGCTTTCATTTTTGACAAATTGCCCTGAACCTCTGAGTATAGGTACTTAGCTGTATCTGATCACCATGTTTTGTATCAAAAGCCCATGCATCAAGGAATGAAAATTGTCCTTAAATTTGTCACGTTGGATAGTGAGGTACAAAGTGGAACTTGGTTCTTTTCTGAGATTGCATAAAGTCAAGAAAAAAAATTGGATTTTGAAGAATCCATATGGTATTAATTCCACTTGTCACAAACACTTTCTGTGAATATAAATAAAGTCCTTCCTTGATTGTATTGATTGGAGGATTATGGTTATTGTGTTCCAATTGTTTTTTCATGAGCATCAATCCCCGCATTTAAATACAATGACATGCATCAATCAAACTAGCGATCATGACCACCCGATCCTTTTGTCGCCTCCAGCAGAGAAATCGGCCCTGCTAGGTTGGAGATAATGGGGTCCGACTGAATGTGTTTTTGTAAGTTTGAAGAGACAAATCATGAAGAAGTTGGTTCAAATAAAATGGTTAGCGAGAATCATGACACTTCACATGTCGTCCATACTTCAGCAGTGTCAATAAAAGACAACGAGGAGCCCAACGCTGTCACTGGTGTACGGCAAAAGAAATCTGAAGACAATCTCAAGAAGAAGCTTCCAGAGGATGACACAGACCAGAAAGCTGTGGAAGATGTTGCCGACAAATTTGCTGGCCTCGCCGTGGATACAGATTCACAGTCTACTTTAAAAGGTAAATACAATCAAAAACGTGTAAATTCAAAATAATACTCAGGGCACATTGACTAGTACCTCATTCGACATAAGAGGTTTGCTTAAATGTCTCAATCAACTTAATTGATGATGCATACACATAAAAGAGCATTTAATCCCGAGAGGGGTCGGGTAGCCTAGTGGTTAAAGCGGTCGCTCATCACGTCACGCAGAAGACCTGGGTTTGATTACCGACATGGGTACAATGTGTGAAGCCCATTTCTGGTGTCCCCCGCCGTTATATTGCTGGAATATTGGTAAAAGTGGCGTAAAATCAAACTCACTCACTCGCTATTCACCAAATATTTTTGTAGCACTGATCCACACAGTGTGACTCAAGTGCCTTATGAGAATATACATTGTAAAGAGACCATTATTTACTACTAAATATTGGATCTATACTTCTCTTCATGTCTCCTCCTAAGAGAACAAGACACCAACACGATAAAAAGAATAATTTGAATTCAAGTATTGCTTGAATCATGAGTATAATATTTCTTCTAGGAACCCATATACACATATACATACGGAAAAAAGAGATTGTGCTCCTTTATAAAGCTCACTAAAATATATATCTATTCTGAAATTATATAACGTAACTTTCACTCCATATTCATGAATACATCTCCTCGACTTTAAGGCATGTACATGCGTTTCTAATACTCACACACGTGTTTTCCTTTTTATGTAAACAGCACACAATGGTTCTTTTACTATCAGGTGCTCCTGAAACACTTGCGTTAAACTGTAAATAATGCTCATACAATGTCACGGCTTGCTGAAAATAAACGTCATCGCGCCGTGGTTATGCTGCAAACAGGAATAGCGAGAAAAGAACTTTCCAGACATTTTATTGTTCATCGAAATACATCATCTCCTTGGAGACGTTATCTACAGCAGGACAACACTCATGACTTGAGTGTTGCAAGTCATGAGTGTTTTTTGTGAATCTATGGAATCGATACCAAACTACTACATGAACTTTTTGGACAATTCCTGGTTTGAGACCATTTTTTGGCAGAATATATGCGACCAGTAGAGGGACCACAACACCCGGCCCCTATGTCCCGCGATACGACCAATTTTGCTCGCACGTCTCCGTCAGGCACGCCTTGCTTGGTGTAGACAGCATCTGGGGTTCAGAAGACAAGATAGGGACAGTATACTGCTCACGTATAAGTCCAGGTTTCATCTGGACATCCCTGATGGGGTCTCCAGGCTTCCAGCAGAACGTTTGGGCGAAGCCTGCGGTACTGAACGTCGTCAGTTTGGGGTTGAAGTGTAATGGTATGGGGTGGCATCAAAACTTATAGGAGAACACATCTCATCATGTCAATTTGAAAAGCGTACGCTACCTGGACGACAACACTCGATATCATGTTCTACACTTCAAATGCAGGGACGTAACGTCAGTGTGCAGTGGATAATGCCCACCAACACGTTGCACGTGTTAAAACAGACGTTTTGAGGTAACATAACATTGCTGTACTGCATGGCCGACAGTTTCACCCGACCTCTCTCCCATAGAACATGTCCATGATGAGATAGAGCAATACCTACATCAGGACCAGAGCAAGCCGGTAACGCTAGCTCAAATGGTCCAATCTCTGAGTGACAATTAGAACATCTCCGAGGCTATCCGGTGCCTCGCCTCTATCAACGCAAATGGTGGTCACGCCCAATATTGGCATTGTTAATTGAGTTCTTCACCATCCCTCTTTAAGAGCGTACCACTGTCCCCTGTTACCCAGTATGGGTTTTGTTAATGCATTTGTAATGATAAAACATTGATCAGACTAATGACCATATATTATGTTGTTATTTTTAATAACATAACATTTACACCACGTTATATTGATCACAGTTACTTTTTGACGCTTGTATATACTGTTGGCTCCAACGGTTATCTTTGATACATGTGTTTCAGCTACGCCGCCCAGTCCGGATCCGGCACCAGCTGTCCCTCCTCAGGATTCTGTGCCTATTGTGCCCAATGCATTGGTCGTGAATGCGCACTCCCTATGCAGAAAGAAGTGGATCCTACAGCGTCGTCTTGATGATGATCTCAACTGGGCGCACGTCATTCTGGTGTCCGAGACGTGGTACAAGGATAATCATACTGAAAGGAACATAACTGGGTACAAAGGTTTCTTTCAAGATCGAGATAACGATGTATCAGGGAGGGAAAGAGGAGGGGGTGTGGCGATCTATCTGTCAGATGCGTGCTGTACTGATGCAGAATTGGTATACGGAGTCGCCACTGAGTTTACCGAGGCGTTAGGGGTGACCTTCATGTTCAGAGACGTGAGATGGTTGGCGGTGTACCCCTCAGGAGTGATGTCTGGATAAGGGAACAATCGGATTGGAACAACAATTTCATTACGTTGGCACGACAAAGAGCTGGAAGAATAGATTTGAGCCAGACCATTATAGCCGGTGGAGACCTGAATCACAGTAAAGTGACATTGCTTGGTTTCACCAACTACGTAAGAACCAGAACTCTAAGACGGGAAGGGGCAGCTGACACTGAATACATCCTCGACCTACTCTACACCAATAACGCCAGGGGTTGGGATTCGGTGAACACCTTGGAAGACGAGGAGACACACGAGCAGATCTCGGATCATTTCATTGTGAGGGCTTTCTCTCAAGATATATGAAAGTAATTCCGGAAGTGGGAGGAGTTCCAGCTAACAATTTCACGTTGTGACAACGTTTAGATAACGTTGTGTTTATGTTGTGGTAACGTCAGGGATATTACGTCCATATCACGTTATTCTGTGGATTCCCATTGTGGGAAACCACGTTGTCACAACGACATGGGCTAACATTGTGTAACGTCATATTCACGTCGTCATAACGTTTTATTTTACGTTGTAATAATGTTGTATTTTACGTTGTAGCAATGTTATAATATAACGTCCCTACGAAATTATTCTGTGGACTGCCATGAACGTTGTCACAACGACGTGAAATAACTGTGTAAGTAGGATGAAATACGTTGTGACAACATTAACTCATGACCATTCCCCGCGAAAATGGTGTAAAAACATCCCAAAACCATGTTCCGGAAATGTTTTTGAATATGCTTTAGTCACGTGTATGTGTTTATTTCGAAATACCCTTTACTAATGTTTTGAAAAGCCCAGTTAATAGTCAGGTCGTGTTTTGCTGACAATGTTTAAAACATAAAACAACACTGAGCTGTTAACCAGATACATTATGACACCATGACCCTTTAGGCTTACTGCAGGAAACAAAATAAGAAGGACAGACATTGTAAGGGGTTGACCATTGAATATTCTGGGGAGGGTTGGGGCCTGGAATTTATTCAAAAACATATATTGTCGCTGAAAATTCTTCACAAAAATGATTATGTTTCAGACTGGTGAAAAAAAAGTAATTGCCTGCCAGAAAAATGACAGTTGCAAGGTGCTTATCTTCAGGCTCATAGACTTAAATACAAATGCATATCTGGTTTTGAAGCTGTGACCGAAAATTATCTCCTCTCAACAGAAACGTTCCAGCCAACATAATTCACAGCCCAGGGTTTATTTGGTGTATTCCTCAATGGTCCAACATTCCTGCTTTTATCTCCTGGAATGCTCGTGTCCCATTTTCACCCATGCTGCAGCGAAAACAGCAGTTTTCCACATTCAACAAAGTCAAACTAGAACTATTTTTAATAAGCATAAATTAATAGCTAGTCTATACAAAACGATAACATATATTGTATAATTGTCTCAAAGTTACACTTTAAATGTAATATCAACATGTGGAACGTCGGATCGGAAATAACCCAGGCTACAGATATCAGATAAGTAACAAACTTATTAAGTGTTGGGTGAGTGGTTTGTTGTTTAACGCCGCACTCAGCAATATTCCAGCTATATGACGGCGGTCTGTAAATAATCGAGACTGGACCAGACAATCCAGTGATTGACATCATGAGCATCGACCAAGTTAGCGAGCCTGACCACCCGATCCCGTTATTCGCCTTATACCACAAGCATAGTCGCCTTTTACAGCAAGCATGGGTTGCTGAAGACCTATTCTACCCCGGAATCTTCACGGGTCCACATAACCAATGAATAATCATTTCTCAGCAAAAGCAGTACTTAGAATTAACACAATTTTGCTAGTCTGATTCGTTTATTTGTTTGTTATTTAAAGTAACACTTCTACCCTGGAATCTTCTGGGTCACTTATTGAGTGAGTACCACAATAAAATACACCTAACGTAATTTTGCGTCCATAGCATACTCCGTTCTGAAAAGAACAGATTATTGGCCAGACAAACCAGTGATTGGTATTATGAGCCACGTCCCACAACCTCGGCTGTAGTACAATGACACACAATCAGCCCTCATTTTGTAGCCCCTTAGCAGCTGTTAGTACGAACATAGATAATTGGGGACTTATTCTAAACCGGAATCCAAACGGGAATAGATATATTAAACAGGCATTGTAACTAAATACGACTCACATCTTCATCGCTGTGTTAGTTATAGCTACAGTACGATTTCGTAGAGAGCATTGAAAAATGTATTTGTTACTACATTTATTGAACATAGTATAGTTCCCATTATAACTTAGATGGATAGAATTAGGAGATAAACCGACTGTGTTTTGAAATTTGATGTACTCCGACTGTAGATATGATATCTCGTATTTTAATTTTGAACCGAGAGGGTTATCTCCTTTTTACCATGACGGCAACAACGCTTTGAAATCGGTGCTTTCTTGCAAACACCACTGGGTACAAAGGTCCGCAATCTTAGAACTGTTATAGTGCGCAAACTTGCTTAATAATTCACATCAAAATATAAAAATAATATTCAAAATTTATAAAATTAACTCACGTATCTTTACAGTCAAATCTCGGACATCTCACATAAATGGCAGTAACTCGCTTAGGTTGTAAAAGCATGCCGCGATACATAATTTAGACAATAGATGTCCGTTCACATTACAGTCACCGGCTGCGTGTCAATTCCAGATTGACACGCTGACCAATAACGGTAATCCCCCTTGACAAGTCGGTTGTCAGTCTAAAATGCCGACGGCTGAACTAAACGCCAGCCTTTGTTTTTTGTTTTTTTTATTACCTTTATCCACTATAGGTAGACATTAGTTAGGTAATCTATGAGAATAGTGTATCAACCCGGAACAACACATGAAAAAACAAAGGAAGTAATGGTGACAATAAATTAAAATAATGTTTTCAAAACTAAACCAATCAGAGTTTGCTATGCGTCCCTCCACTATATAAGTAGGTGCAGGTTGACTACCAAAACCGTGTGCGAAATACGCATCAGTCAGAAAGCGCACGTTAAATCTCCAAAGTAAGTAAGTTAGTTGACTACCAAACACATTAAATGGCCTGACCGGGCCCGTGTGCGAAATACGCATCAGTCCGAAAGCGCACGTTAAATCTCCAAAGTAAGTAAGTAAGTAAGACTACCAAGTCGATCTCGGCTTGGACACAGCATCGTGCACACGTGTCCTTCCCCACTCTCCAGCTCATTAGCCATAATGAGAGACATCGCTATGTCACTACCGAGGGAGCTTGTCTCCATCCTGGAGCCTTTGTTGGCTTACCGGGTTGGGGACTACTCCCTCAAGACTTCCTACAAGTCTAACACTTCGACGATCTCCATCTCCTTCGACCTAGGTCAAAGGAAGAGGCCCCTGGTCAAGGCTCAGGCCAAGACCAAACCTCAGGTTGCACGCTCCCGGCTCCAGCTCCTACTGCACCCCGCCCGGCGCAGAAGGACAGGCCCCCACGGGAACAGAAGACCCCTCCTCCAGTCCTCGACATGGAGATACAGGCTTCCCTCCCGACCAACCACCACCACCACCGCATCAACAGAGTCTCAGACCACGGAGCCTGTCCTAAACGACTCCGGCGTCCAGACCACAGCACCACAACCCACCTCCCTCAGCGAAGCTCAGACCCAGACCGCCCCGGTCGAGGCCCCCCCCCCTCAGGTCAAGAGCTTCAGGGATGTCCTAGTGGAAAAATCAGATATCCTGATCAACCACTACAAGACTCGCCCGGAACTCCGTGCTGAGCTCGTCTCCACCACCAGGGACAAGCTCTACGCCAAGAAAGGAGTTCCGTTCGCCATGGTGCACACATGCGGAGGCCAGGAGATCGAGTACCATATAACAAGTTTCACAGACTTGTACCACTTTTTCAAAAGTAACAGTGCTCCATCTTCCGAGCACTTCATCGCGAACACCGCCGCCCTCCTTGCCAAGAGTCTCTACCAGAATCCCAACCCCAAGGAAGAGAAGCTGACCAAGAGACTCCTGCAAGGACACCGCCGCTAGATTTCTAGCCACACGCTCGCCAGCCACGCCTTGCCTTCCCACGCTTGACCCCCCTCCCCTCCAACCCAAGCCCAATCTTTCAATATTATTGTTTATTCTTTTACCACCCAGTCCCACCCAGCCAAACCCCCACCCACTTAGCTTTATTAGATTAGACTGTAAAATCTTACATTTTGGGGGGTTGCACTTCTTTATTCATTCTTTGCGCTGTTTTTCCCCACTAGTATAAGTGCAACCCCGTGTGCGAAATACGCTTTGTCCGGAAAGCGCACGTTAAATCTCCAATGGAAGAAGAAGAAAACTACCAAGTCACACTGCACCTGAATAAATCTTGGAACGCTAGCAACTGTGATGTCATCATTTATTCTCAATTTTTCCATTCTATTTTAAGGTAAGACATTTTCATGCGTTGTTTCAATGGTTGTTTTCATTCATGTTGAATGTGTATTATGATTATTGTCTCAGATTGTTTTAATTGTTGTTTTCAAATATGTTGAATGTATTTCATGATTATTGTCTAAGATTTCTTGAACATTGTATATTTTCAACAACATGCGTTGGTTCATTGTTAAGTTATTGTTTAATGTATTTTGAATCTTCAATAACGATTAGGAATGTTTTCAAAGCGCACTATGCCACTATAGGTATCACTTATGAAGGTTGTAATCACTTATGTAGGTTGTAGTAATTTCGATCAATAAAATATGAAATTAATTATTCCTGATCAACATCTTGATAACCGTTTGATAAATAAGAAATCAAGTACAAGTATCAACAAAATCGTATAGTAAAATATGTCATGTCGTCAATATGTGTAGATTCATTGCTAGCAGTAATGCTTGACTTAGTTAATAGTCAGTCAGCTTTGTTCTTGATAGGAAATGAAATACCTGTAACTTGATGTTAATAGTTGAATGCACAATTCTCGTAGCGCGAAACTGCATTACCGTAATATATCTATAAATACGTCTATCATTAATGTTGCATTACAGTAAACTACGGTTATAACGAACACGCTTATAACGAACTAACGGATATAACGAACTAACATTTTAGTCCCGACTATATGCTGTAGTTATGCTGTATGTATGCTTATAACGAATTACGGTTATAACGAACTAAAATTAGTAGTCCCTTTGAGTTCGTTATAACCGTAGTTTACTGTATTTCAGCTGACATTGGTATTGTGAATCATTATGTGTTGTATTTGTATGTGCCGTTATTTAAAGTTCCATCCTGATCTATTTGTGTATAATGCAACGGTGATTATTTGATATGTTATAAGATTGAAGCGAAATGCTTATTGATTTATATTCTGAGTAATTATGTCATAAGAAACCACGACGTTATGACAATTATTTGTAATGATATAATTTATGATTATTAGATATGATTATGTGATTAATTGAATTGAAATGTTTATTACACACTGCACCTGAATAAATCTTGGAACGCTAGCAACACTGATGTTATCATTTATTCTCAATTCTTCCATTCTATTTTAAGGAAAAATTACCGTGAGACAACACGGTCTCAGAACATTCCGAAAAGTGTTCACAGGTAGTCATATATGTAAGAAATATTACTAAAGTTCACGATTAAAAATCTAATTGTCTTAAGTAGTTCAAAATAAGTGTTCCAAAGACATAGCTTTTCAAAATGAAGTTGACAAATTACCCTCCAAACTTGGGTGTGACAGAACTTGACGTTACTCACACCTCACAACTCGTAATGGCTGACGTTTTTGTTGTTTTCATTGACTCGGACAATTAAGTTACATGAAGCAGGATGACAACCCCGATCTATGATGTGGTTCACCATTAACCTGCAGATTTACGGGGAATGAGCCTGCTGGTACAATGTGATTACCAGTGGAACTGGAGTGTGACTGAACAACCGCTTTTGGGGCTTAAGACGAGCCGGCTATATATGTTGACACGAGGAATCAGCATGGTTTGTCATGTCAATTTCGTGGTTCTCAGATTCAAAGCCATCGTGTGATAGCAATGAGAGAGTTGTGGCACAGATATTTACTTAATTGTACGTGTTCTGAAATAAATTTCATCAAGTTTGACTTCAGTGATGTCGGGACTTTGTTTTCGTGGCCTTTCGAATGGATGAGTGTTTTCTGATGGACTTTCAAATCCCCTTTTGCCAAATCCGTACGATTGTGGTTGACGGAGATCGATCACGAAAAGGTTTTTAACAACATGTTGTCATGAATAAAGTTTTTTCAAACAATTATTATAATGTTATATTTTACTCTCATTGTCAGTTGTTTCAGTGAGTGAGTGAGTTGGGTTTATCGCCGCTTTTAACAGTATTCCAGTTATATCGCGGCGTGTCAGCTTAATGTGGGAGGAAAGCCCGAAGTGATGCAGATCTCAGACGTTTACCACTTCGGTGAAACCCACGAGCACGGGTATGGTGCTGACAAACCTAGAAACATAATCGGGGCGAACCGGGATTCGAACCCACAATCATAGGTTTCTGGCGTGCCCAAGGGACGCAACTCTGCACAGCGAATCGCGGCGCCTTAGACGACTGGGTCACCCGTGCCCCCCGTCAGTTGTTTCAATGAGGAAAATGCTTAAATTGTTCCGATTCTGGTCACCATAGAACATGTCCTTAACAGTTTCATAAACATTTCATTTGTATGCAAAAGATACGCCTTCGTTAAATCTTTCAGTGTCATCATCGAAGAAATAAGGAATGTGGCCTACAAAGCCCAAAACATCCGATATCAAACAACCGTATTTCCTCATTAGGACGCTTACGCCGTCTATTAATTTCGCGAGAGCCGTTGACTCGGCGTGTATTAGATACCTGGCTTGTATTAGAGACCCAGCGTGTTATAAAGGATATACATTTTACAGTTCATAAGGGGGTGATTGATAGGCATCCCTTTTTTGTTAATCGATATATAGGCTATCTATGTATTCATACGCACGTTTGTTTGTGTTTTGTTTGTTTGTTTATTGTTTAACGCCGCACTCAGCAATATTCCAGCTATATGACGGTGGTCTATAAATAATCGAGTCTAGATCAGAGAATCCAGTGATTGATATCATGAGCATCGTATTGGGATACGATGACATGTATCAACCATATTAGCGAAGCTGACCAACCCGATCCCGTTAGTCGCCTCTTGCGACAAGCATAGTCACCTAACAACGGGCGTGATAATCTTTGATAACATGCGGGCGGTTTAATGATAATTCTATCCATTTAGCTATAAAAGAAAATATAGCTAAAAAGGATAGAATTATCATTAAACCGCCCGCATGTTATCAGAAATGAGCGGGTCACTTTAAGGATTGACTGTGGTTTTTTTTCGGTTCATTGAGGTATGAATCGAAAAGCCGATGTGCAAACTGTATGAATCCGCGTAGCGTTTGCACATCGGTTTTTCGATTCATATCTCAATGAACCGAAACAAATACGCAGTCAATGCTTATAATTAAATTCGACAACGTAAAGCATGTTTTATCTACAATAGTTTAACCAAAAACAGTTGTATACATCAAAACAGACAAAAATGACGAGATTGAAAAACATTCCAGGTGTAGAAATACATACTGTGGCGTGGCATGAATCAGGTGATCGTTTAATTAATGCACATAACCTGACACGCCTACACAGTCATTAGCCAATCAACGGAGAGTAGAATCAAAACAATGTTCATTGGACCTGTCAATTAAGGAAAGAGGCGAAAAGAACTGCAACAGTCAGGCTGTAAGTAACGAACCGGAAGAAATATGTCCAGGAGAAGGCGGCTGTTTCAAATAACATGGTCAGTTACAGCCAGATTCAAACATTACTTCCCTGATTACGGTAAAACACTGTTGGAAAAATGCTAGTTAGAAATGAAACCCGAAGACATGAAAGTTGAACCGAGGCGAGCGGGACAAAAACAGGCGAGCGAGCCTGCACGTTTGTTGTTTCATTCATTCTCGGCCTTCGGTTTCAAAGGGTAGTTTGGACAATGAATATGCATGAAAGTCGCTAAATGTCCTGTGCATGACGATACACGTGAGCAGAAAGGGAATTCCCTCGACTGTAATATTGGGATTCCCCGACATTCCGCAGTAATAAAAGTAGTGCACCTCGGTGGGCGTGGCTTGTTTTTTACATTCATTGGGAATTGAATGCAATAACACGTTCAGCTAATCAGAATGCAGGAATTTCAATGAACACAACGAAAACTTAATTATTGTAACTTGATAATGCCCTTTTAATGTTTCACGACAGGCCATTATCACGCCAGTTGATAGTTGACGTCATAAAGATAGGGACAGGTGGCGTCACATTCAATAGCGACGTCATCTCGTTTGTTCTAAAGAAATTTAGTATATAGAGAATACTACACTCATTCTCGCTAGATACCATTTTTACGAAACGAGTGGACTTTCTATGGTGTCTGACCGAGCGAAAGCTGAATTTATATCATGTCAGTACCATTTTGGAAGAGAGAAATCAGACTGTTCGCCAAAGACATTCATGTTAACTGTACCACCCTATACTGAAGACGTGAAAATCAACAAACTCAAATCTGCTTGCATGTCAGTGACAGCTTCGAACGATCGAAGGGCAAGGTCGCCATCGGAATAAGAAAAGACAACCGCGATCCACTCACAGCGTTTTACGCTAGAGATAGGGAATATTATTGTTCACATATGGGATGTTTGAGGCCTAAAAATCAGAAGTCAGGCACACTTCCACGGAGTTTTCGAATGATTTGTATGGAAACTGTTAACTTTAAGTGATCTGGTCGTGCTCTCGTGTACGTTCATTCATGAACAACACCTCCCGAAACAGCGCCACAAAATACGCTTCGAAGGGGACACTGATGGCACAACCGGATCATCCCAAGTAAGTCTAAAAATATGTCCAGATAGTTTAAACATACTTCATTTCACCACGTTTATCCCTTTACGTTAAATCAAATTGAAAGTTGCGAAAGTGGTCCGGTGCGTCACGCTCATGGGGGCCCTCGATCGGTAGTCGTACATTGTAAATGGCTATAGCTTGATTATATAATGTCGGTAGAAGCTCTATCCATAACTGATATATAATGCAAACCGAATTTGATGCGTGTGACTATTTTGTTTGGTTTAATAAAGTGTTTGTAAATATCACTCGTTCTTATTAATTTCGTCAGTTCTGCCTTGTGGTTGCAAAATGAATGATGTCTCGCGATTCTCTATGAAAGAACAAAGTAGTCCCGGTGTGACAGAGGTCACGGTTATCCGATCAAAACGAATAAAACAAGGTCAACCTTGTACGACACACGTGTGACGTACGGATTTAGTATCTTACCACCTGTATCTTCACCACGTAGGTAATAAACAGAAATTTAGTTCCGTTGTGGAATAACGTATCAATGTAACGTAATACTAACGTTGGCATAGAGAGACGTAATTACGACCGCCTCCGTGGTCTAGAGGTAGAGCGTCCGCCCGGAGAGCGAAAGGTCCGGGGTTTGATCCCCGGCCGCATACAAAAAGACGTTAAAAGATGGTACATGTTGTTACCCTGTCTGGCGATCGGCATTAAGGGGCTAAAACAAGGACTGGTCGGCTCGGAGTCAGTATACTGTGTGTCTGAGTGAGGTATTCATGTTAAACTGCGGCATGGTATCTCAGTGTGCTAGCACTATAAATTGGCATCAGTCCGGACTAGTACAAGCAGACACACATGTGCATACACGTCGCTTTATAAGTGCAATAATCTTGGATGCGACGTTATACCCAATTTCACGTCACCTCACGTAATTACGTTCTGGAGATTTTAGTATTAAGAGTTGAAAATTCAAAAGCTGAATATCTAGGAAGGTAATGCATTACAGCCTTTGTATTCTGACAAAATCAAGTTGATCTTGATGAAGAAGTTCTATTCCTGTATGACTATCAAGGAGCAAACTGTATTACGTTTCACCGACGTTTCAGAAATGTAGTTGTGCAACGTTGTTATAACGTTGTGAAATAACGTTGCACGGTGACGTCATAAGAACTTTGTGACAACATTGCATAACGACGTTAACAATCCACAACCTTACCACAACGTTGTGACAACGTAGTGTGTCAGCTGGGTTGGGACTAAAATTTTCTAACCGTTAGTCCAGCCGAAACATAACTCCATAATTCCAGCCTAGTTTGGCAAGGGTGGAAACTGGACTATACAGTCAGGTAACTCCCTTGCCTCGGGAAATAGTGCAGGTAGCTGATATGGTGTTCAAACTTGACAGAGAGGTGACAGACGCTTCATGGCGTCTTCCGGAGTAAGAAATGTGACTAAGGGTGACTCTCGTAACAGGAACTATAACCAACGACGAAAGTAAATCGGGTCCTTCTTGCTTGCTTACATGTATTTCATTTGTTTCTTTAACTAGTCATGCTATAGCGTATGTCAACAATTAACTCAGGTTGCCATATGGCTTTGATTGTTCTCTCTGTGTTTTGATGATATATGAACGATATATAGAACTTTTACAAGTGCTACCATAGACGATGAAGCCGTAATGAAGTCCTGAACGGACAAGTGTAAGAGTGTTGTCTGATCCCCTCCCCACTTTGAATTAGAAACTACGTTAACAATTCAAGTGCCTTCAGGCATTTAGTTTCAAGGTATTTTATATGTGGTAAAAAAGTTAAATGGCTATCGAAAATAAATCCCAAGAATTTGTAACTTTGTCTCTATTGTATTCATATTTTTTCCACCAAAAGAAACATAAAAGTCATCCAAGAAAAGTGATCCATCTACTGAATCATTTAAATCCTTTGAAATACTAATTATTTTTATACTACAAAAAGTGATTACCAAAATACTGCCTTGTGGGACACCCTGATCCTGATTATAATGGTCAGACAGGATGGAACCCACTCGGACTTGTAATTGCCTGTCTGATAAAAATTGTCATATAAAATGAGGTAAACGACCTCTCAAACCAAAATCATGCAAATCCTTTCGCATGCCATGCTTCCAGGTAGTATCGACCCGTGACGATCCGCGGTAGAATAGATCTTCAGCAACCAATGCTTGCCGTAAAAGGCGACTATGCTTGTCGTAAAAGGCCACTAACGGGATCGGGTGGTCAAGCTCGCTAACTTGGTTGATGCATGTCATTGATCCCAATTGTGTGGATCGATGCTCATGATATTGATCACTGGATTGTCCGGTCTAAAACCTTGATTATTTACAGACCGCCGTCATAAAGCTGGAATATTGCCGAGTGATCGAAGAAACCAGATACTACATGTTGTTTGTTTACAATAGCATTTGCGACAAAGGATTCTAGTCGTACTGAATGGTCTATAGTACTTCCATTTTCGAATATTTCATTGAATATTTGTAGTTAGATAATTTGTTTCCAAATACCAAACAAATCTATTGTTTACCATTCGTAATTTGAGGGATCTGATAGAATACAGCGGTCAACATTACCAGATTTGCCCATGAGCCACCGCCTTCTGACATAAGACTCTAGGCAATATGTTACATAAATAATTTGTGAGTTCAAATATGTTATATACTGGCCAAGACCAAACAATACATGCATATAAATCACGAATGTGCATACACAATATTACACACAGGGCCTGGCATGACCAGCCGATTGATAAGACCGGGCCCATCTTACCACCCGTCTAGGCGAAGTAAGGGTCGAAGTAGTGTGTTGGGCAAAGGAAAGCTATTCCTCCGCCGACACTGGGACGCAAGACACGACAAACGGGCTGCCCGATTCGGTTGCCTTTAACGGCAAGCAGTGGAAATTCAAGAATTTACATGTACGTTACACCAACACTGGTGTCGTCTCATACCATTGTGTCTAAGGGACGGATCATTTGAGGGGATGAATTGAGAACATTTTGTAGCTGCAAAACCCGATATTTCTTAAATAAAGACTATTAGCCTAAATAGAAAACAATGTTAAAACACCTTGCAACAATGAATTTTTTGGGTGGCAGACAATTCCATTTTTTTCAACAATCTGAAGTATAATTCTTGTCTTCAAGCATTTTAAGGGATACCCATTTGTTGTTCTGTTTATATCAAACGGAAAACCCGACCTCTGCAAGAGGTCTTTGGACATATCGGGTAACAATTTCTTTATTAGTCAATGTATTTGATGATGTTCACATATCCACAATGAAGTCCTAGCAAGTCACGGGAGTCAATATCAACGAACCGATCAACAAGTGCATTTGATTGTAAGATGGTGAGCTTCCTTGATTTATATACTGTTTACTCAAAGTAATTGGACACCAGGTCATCACGCTCAGATCTGTATACGTCTCATGTGTTGTGGTGTGTGATTAATGCATTCCAACCAGATAAACAGACAGATATGTATTTTATTTGAGTCTCGCCTTGTTACATTACATAAAAACACACACATATACTATCATAAAAGTATTTAAAAACATTTTTACAAGGTATGGAGCCACCCCATACGGGCTTAATCATGAAAATGACGAGGTAAGATTCTATGTACGTACAGGTTATATACAAAGTATCACAGATCTCTAAAAGTACTAGAAACAATTACATAGCGAAGTACAATTTATCCTATATACAAGTCAAATACAAAATATCACAGATATGTCGTAGAGGTTATCTCTGGCATTATTATTAAATACATCATATAAATATAATGTAAAAGCACATGGTGTGCCTCATCTTCTATTGCATCTGGACAGAAGGGACATGTTCTCTTTTCTACTGGACTGTCCGTTTACCGCCTCTATCTTCAGGGGAGCAAGTCCATATCTCAACCTTGACAGGGCGCTTCTCTGTGATCAGGTAAGATGATGGCTTAAAGAAGTTTCAGTCTGATCATAGTTCTTAAAGGTGCGGTATGGTCGCCATTTATTGCCACTTGTTCCTTGTTTTCAGGTGGGTTATGCAATAGCACTTTTCCAATATTCCAAGTTCATCAAAGTTTTTTTCAATAATTTTGGAGGCCCCATGTTTCTTATCATAGACGCGGTCAAGCGAAATGAAATTACTTGTGCCAAGAGCTTCAAACTGCATGTGTATACTAAATATCTGATTCCTTTTTCTTCTTATTGCCAAAGGATGACTCCGAATGAATATTCGCATATTTCACCTGCAAATGTTGTCTTGTAACACAGCCCCATTGTCGTACCGTTGAGGGAAGCCAGACAATATCGCCACATATTGCAATGTTGAGGGCGTAACATCGCAGTCAAATGGAAATTCTCATGGTCCTATTCTGTGCCGCTTGTATTCAATCCAATGTATCCAATGTGTGTGTGTCTGTAATTGTTTTATTAACAAATAACAATAGACGGACGTTCTTGTTGTATTAGCACACAGTAATAGACGGACGTTTCTTGTTTTATTAGCACACAGCAATAGACGGACGTTTCTTATTTTATTAAAACATAGCAGTAGACGGACGTTTCTTGTTTTATTAACACATAACATTAGACGGACGTTTCTCATTTTATTAACACAAAGCAATAGACGGACGTTTCTAGTTTTATTAACACAAAGCAATAGACGGACGTTTCTTGTTTTATTAACACATAGCAGTAGACAGACGTTTCTTGTTTTATTAACACATAGCAAAAGACGGATGTTTCTTATTTTATTAGCACAAAGCAACAGACGGACGTTTCTTGTTTTATTAGCACATAGCAAGAGACGGACGTTTTTCGTTTTATTAACACATAGCAAAAGACGGACGTTTCTTGTTTTATGAACACATAGCAACAGACGGACGTTCTTGTTGTATTAACACATAGCAAGAGACGGACGTTTCTTGTTTTATTAACACATAGCAATAGACGGACGTTTCTTGTTTAATTAAAACATAGCAATAGACAGACATTTCTTGTTTTATTAACACAACGCAATAGACGGACGTTTCTTGTTTTATTAACACATAGCAACAGGCGAACATTTCTTGTTTTATTAACACATAGCAATAGACGGACGTTTCTTGTTTTATTAACACAGAGCAACAGACGGACGTTTCTAGTTTTAATAACACATAGCAACAGGCGAACGTTTCTTGTTTTATTAACACATAGCAACAGGCGAACGTTTCTTGTTTTATTAACACATAGCAATAGACGGACGTTTCTTGTTTTATTAACACAGAGCAACAGACGGACGTTTCTAGTTTTATTAAAACATAGCAATAGGCGGACGTTTCTAGTTTTATAAACATATAGCAATAGACGGACGTTTCTCGTTTTATTAACACATAGCAATAGACGGACGTTTCTAGTTTTATTAACCTATAGCAATAGACGGACGTTTCTTGTTTTATTAACATATACATGTAGCAAAAGACGGACGTTTCTTGTTTTATTTACATATTGTAATAGACGGACGTATGTTTTATTTAGAAAGAAGCAATGGTTTCTTGTAATAGCAATGCTGTTTCTATGTATGATAAAAATAATAGTTTAGATTGTATGATATCGACTACTTTTCGACAATGAAGTTGATCCTCAATTCAGAGTAGGAATCCGACAAAGAACAGGAACAACAGCAAATAAACCTTTAATCTTCCTTGACATACACTATCTTTCATTGTTAATGGTATTTCAATATCTGCCAGTCTCAACATCAACAGTAAGCTTGAAATTGTGACATATGACCGCCGCCATATAGCTGGACTATCGATGAGTCTGCCGTTTACCAACAGACAAACATAAACAATCTTTTCACAGAATGTACCCGAAAATCGCTACTACTGCTTTTACTACTACTTCTATACTGAACAACAAAAGTTCCTGTGAAATTGAATAAGAGTTAATGACAAGTTGTGTTTTTTACCAAATCTGAAACAATTTCGGTTTGCAACAAATAAAAGACTCCTGTAAGTGTTCAGATGGTTTAAGGTGACATACTGACTTCAGAAAATGCGTAATTTCATGAAAAAACATGAACATGCTAAAAAGTGCGTTTACAAATCAGTAGCGTGTGTGTCTACCTCTGGTTGCCATGCAAGCAACCCATCTTCGTCTCATGGAATGGACCAGGCGTCGCACAAAGTCCTGTGGGATATCTGTCCATATCTGCTGGAGCATGTTTCGATGTTCACTGAGTGTCTATGGAACACGTGGTTGACGTCGAAGGCGCCGATCCATCTCATCCCACATGTGCTCGATTTGTGAGAGATCAGTGGAGCAAGCCGGCCAGGGGATGACATTCACGTTGTTTTGTTGAAGAGAATCCTGAACAAGTCGAGCAATATATAAGGCCGGGCGTTTTAATGTTGAAAGGTAATGCCTGGACCATGACGACGCAAAAACGGAAGAACAACAGAGCCGATGATCACGTTGCGGTAGCGCTGTCCATTGAGATTTCCCTCTACCACTATCAAACGGGTCCTCTGTCTTGCTGTAATCCCACCCCATACCATAACGCTGCCGCCCACGAACCGACTTTGTTTCATGACACAATGATTGAAGTAACGTTCAACTCGACGTCGGTACACTCGAATCCGTCCATCGCTGTGGCTGAGGTGAAAACGAGACTCGTCAGTGAATAGAACTTGTCCCCACTGCATGGCCGTCCAGCGTAGACGCTGTCTGCACCACTGTAGACGTGCTTGACGGTGGTTTCCTGTCAAAATGGGACGCCTGGCGGGTCTTCTAACTACAATCCCTGCACATCTGAGGCGGCGACGACGTACGTGTTTTTAAAGATGTTCGTCGAAGGCCAGGGATGCTTCTTGCAGTCACTGTTGCTGGCTGGAATCGATTTCGTAGGTGTGCTGTTCCAATCCAGTTGGCAACGCGTGGCCTACCACTCCGAGGATGGTCTCTGACTGCATTCGTCTGTTACCAACGTTGCCATAAACAAGAAATGGTGTAACTGGACGTTAAATTGTCTTGCAATATCACGTTGACTCGATTCTGCTTCAAACATACAAATGGCTCGCAGACGCTCATTTGCGGACAGGCGTGGCATTTCGTAATGTTGAATAATTTCATAATTTTGTTGTTTTTCTGAGTGGCTGTTGTCAGCACGATGCTAAACAATGCATATGGAATCCCGTTAACGCACATGTTTTATACCCATTCTTGGGTAGTGAAATGCATGGAGCTTGCATAAAAATCAACTCTTGCATGGAATGCCTGCTTTTCTGTAGCAGTTGCGTTTTTGAGACTTGATTCCATACATGTATTACAATATTGAAAACCAAACTTTACTTGTTTGAAAATACACTAAAATATTGATGTCACACGAACTTTTGTTGTTGAGTATATATGTTCTCTAGGTGACCCAGGACAGAACAGATTTACCCAGTACCTGATTCTTGTTGTCTAGTAAATGTATGGACCAGGCACAACATGTGATTGTATCATTTTCCCATCCCATCGACCACTGTTCGCATGAAAGTCAATTGTTAGCTGTAATATTGCTGACTGCGGCATTCTACAACATTCACCCCCCTCACCTTCCCACGTGCAATGGTAACTCTACCTCCCTCAGACGTCCCAGATACCTATAAATTCGTATTTGAATCCTGGTTCGACATGATTGTTTCTAGGTTCATCAGCACCATACCCCTGCTCACCAAAGTGGTTACGTCTGGGCCTGCATCAATTCTGGCTCTCCTCCAACATCAAACTGTTCTGTCCACTATGAAAATACCGCGACATATTTTTACATGAGTTAACTTAAGTATTTGTTCGGCACTGATGCAACCAAATTGTGAAATTTTGAAGATTTCAGACAAGATTGATATGTGTCGGAAATTGGTGTTGGTAGATGCTTTCAGAAGTTGATTAGTGTGTATCTTTGTCAAAGAATAGATGTTTCCACCCTGGTGTTTAAAGTGAGTGAGTGAGTGAGTTGGGTTTAACGCCGCTTTTAACAGTATTCCAGTTATATCACGGCGTGTCAGCTTAATGTGGGAGGAAAGCCCGAAGTGATGCAGGTCTCAGACGTTTACCACTTCGGTGAAACCCACGAGCACGGGTAAGGTGCTGACAAACCTAGAAACATAATTGGGGTGAACCGGGATTCGAACCCACAATCATAGGTTTCTGGCGTGCCCAAGGGCCGCAACTCTGCACAGCGAATCGCGGCGCCTTAGACGACTGGGCCACCCGTGCCCCCTTGGTGTTTAAATGGTCTGTTTCTACAAATGTTGACGAAAATCTCCTTGCCACTTCAGGCATCGTAACCAACGGACCATGCTGCGTTCATCAGGAAAAGACAGCGACAGGTGACCAGCATCGATGGCCACAAGCTGCCATTGGCGACCACATTAACCTGGTGTTACATCTCCTAAGGCCGTAAGTAAAACTAAAGTTATAAACGAATCATTTATGCTCCAGGAATTATTCTTTAGGGCAAACATTTTCCCGTCATTTTGAATCAGGATTGAAATTCTGCTCTATAGCTCACTGTAACAGTGTTTATGTAAGTACATATATTTCCAGTGCTCGTCCGTCCACTATCAACAACTTTAAGAAGGACAACACAGACGTGAACTGATCGTCATGTTTGTTTAAACAAGTGATTGAATAATTCTGAAATGAACAAATTATTGTTTCCTCTTCCAACACCTGCCAATTACACCACTTAATGTGCAGGTATTGACAGCCTCTGATTCACTCCATATCAATATGTCTGGTCACTAAACTACCCAAGCATTTCATCAATCAACACATAGCCAGCATGATCCAAAGATGCCAACTTAATATGTTGGTGTTATCAGGATCTGTATGTCCAAAACTTGGTACAACGTCCTGCTTCAGACACAATCGTCCACTGATGGTGTCCATGTGTACCTCCTGATGACTCGGCAGCTCTGAGGTGTTGAGGGATGTTTCATGTGTCATGGCTCACATTTCACATTTTGAAACACCCGCTAACACTTTCTTTTTGAACGATGCCTCGGTTGTATTCACAAACATTTTCTCGGTTAATTGTATTCGGTGAACGTCTTTCGTCAGGTGATTGTTGAGAAAGATTTTAATACAGGTAGTATGGTATGTCACAGGTATGTCTAACAACGCATCATACTGCATCTGGTTAAAACGTCACATCAACAAAATGTTTCAGTTACCATTCATGATACAATGAGTTAAAGGAGAATATCCCTAATCATGTGTGGTGCTGGGGTAGGAAGTTGGCAGTATCAGTCTACCACTGACGTGCATGGATGTTGAACGGGACTAAGTGATAAGGTACGTTTGAAACTGCGCTTATTTGATGGTTAAAAATTATTAGACTCACTTATAGACAGACTCTTCCAATCAACTTTCTTAAGAAGTACAAAACGTCCTACCTATCTTTCCCTTTACAGAACACTCCTCTGGTCAATTCAGATCTAAGTCCTTTTCCTCTGTGGGAATTGACATCTGATCACAATCTGTACTTGTACTAGCACCCTTGACGTAGCTGTACACAGCACCGTCTACCACGCCTGTCTACCACATCCGTCAACGGCAACCTTCTCCACGCTAATCTATGGTATCATGGTTTCTGTCATGTGTGATAATAGTGGTGTACAAAGTTGAAAAATCAAATGTTTTGGTAGAATGGAACTTTGAATACACAATGTCAATTGGTCAAATGTAGCCCATGTTATATTTGGGATAACACTTTCTTAGTAAAGTACAGATATTCATGGCTTTCGGGCATGGGAGCTGTGCCAATTTACACTTGTCATAGGGGTACTCAAAGTACGTGATCTAGACTACCAGTTGTCGGACTTTCATTTTTGTGGAAGCTTCGGTGGCTGAGTGGGTTAGGTCGCTGATTTTGTGTGCTGGCGATTAGTTACCTCACTCTGGCAAGTGTGGGTTCCAATCCCGGACGGGACTCAACTCAAAAAAGTACTAGAATCTGTACTTTACTGAGAAAGTGTTATCCCAAATATAACATGTGTTAGAATGGAACTTGGTTCTATTCTGAGATTGCAAAAAGTCAAGCAACCTCTTTGACTTTTTGAGAATGCACATGGCATTAATTAATTCCACTTGTCTGAAATACTTTCTGTGAATATAAAGAAGGCCTTTCCTTGATTTTATTGAGGATTATGAAGGCACTGCAATTCGCTGTGCAGAGTTGCACCCCTTAGGAGTGCCAGACACCTATGTCCGTGGGTTTAAATCTCGGTTCAGGTGTCTATCTCAGTCATCATTGAAATTGTAAACATTAAAGACCTTCATCGGGTTGGGCTTTCCTCCCACAATCTGACCTTAAGTTAAATAGCTGAAATACTATTCAAAACAGGGGTAAACCTAAGTAACTCGCTCTGTCGCTCACAACCTTATGTTTTGCTATAATACCAGTGTGCGGTTCCCATTATCATATTGACGAAAAGGTTCTGCACAGGTGGCCTGACATATGTGTGAGCTGGTGTGTTAGCTATTGACCAGAAGCTGAGCACCATTCATATATATTTTGTTTTCTCAAACTAAACTTATGTGTCAGTGTGACATCTATAATCTGTTGCTTCTAAATATCTGAAGTGCTATGCACTAACATTCAGCCATATTTGTCCCGAAGGTAGCATTCACAACTTAATCATTACATTTCAGTAAACGAAACTGTAATTTAACTTTGCATATATGTACGCATTCACAGCCGTAATCTCCAAAAGGTGGTCCCCATGGTATATATATCAACGTGAAATTAGGAATTCTATCGTGCAGAAAACCTGCTCCCATGATTGCTGCCCCTTCTGCCATGAAACAAGGAAATACGGAGTCATTAACTATTTCTCTCAAACTTGCATATGTACAATTCATATGATCATTAGCTGCAATCCCAGATTCGCACGATTATGATTCTTGGTTTTGTAAACAACATACCTGTGCTCGTGGGTTTCACCAAAACTGTAAACATGTAAAACCTGAACTACTTCGGTCTTTTTTAAAACACTGAGCCTGGAATAATGGGGGACACGGGTGGCCCGGTCGTCTAAGGCGCCCCGATTCGCGGTGCAGAGTTGCCTCCCTTGGGCCAGAAACCTTTGATTGTGGGTTCGAATCCCGGTTCGCCCCAATCAGTTTCTAGGTTTTTCAGCACCATATCAGGGCTCGTGGGTTTCACCGAAGTGGTAAACGTCTGAGACCTGCATCACTTCGGGCTTTCCTCTCACATTAAGGTGACACGCCGTGATATAATTGGAATAATGTTAAAAGCGGCGTTTAACCCAACTCACGCACTCATTCACTCACTCACTCACTCACTCACTCACTCACTCACTCACTCACTGGAATAATGCTGGTTGCGGCGGTTAACAGCTAACAAACCACATTGAGCTCACACACCGTGATATAAATGAAAAACTGTTAAAAACAGTATAACGCCAATCCCCTCAATCCAGTTCAGTCATTGATATTAGTACGTGTACCTTTCTAGCTAGAGAATACATGTTAATCATTTTCCTTCCTGGCAGACAATGCAGAAAAAAACATATACGCATTAAACTATAGATCGCAATCGCACAGAATGTCAGGGTAAACGTAACGCACACGCAACCTGTCGGCAATGCTGACCTTCTTTGTTACAACAAAGGCTGGCCTTGTCTGTCATATCACGTAACATTCACGTGAACACTAAGCGGGAATTTTATTCTGGTTCCATAGACAGGTGTAGACGGTCTGACTCACTCACTCACTTCTGACTGAATTAAGTGGAACTATAGCAAAGGGCAATCTTATACCAGGTAGGACTCACCAATTTGATTAAATTTATTTCATTTGTTTCTTTAGCTGGTCATGCTGAAGCCAGTTGTAACGATGAGGACAGGTCGTCATATGGTTTGGAGAGTCTATTGTGGGTTATTATTTAATCAATCACGGGCTTTTACATGAGTAAGTGAGTAAGTAAGTATGGTTTTACGCCGCTTTTAGCAATATTCCAGCAATATCACGGCGGGGGACACCAGAAATGGGCTTCACACATTGTACCCATGTCGGGAATCGAACCCGGGTCTTCGGCGTGACGAGCGAACGCTCTAACCACTAGTCTACCCGACCTGCCCCGGGCTTACTAATGAACACTTACTCAACGATCCAAGCCTTGAATAACATATAGCCACAGCAAAAAAAATGCAGTTTCCGGTATCCGGATACCTGCCGGATACCACCGGACACTTACCCAAAACGCGTCCGGGTATCCGGTGGCAGATACCTTGCCGGATACCAGATCCGTGGTATCCGGCATGGACACCTCACCTGAAAGTATGCCACCTGGAATCCGGGTATCCGGCACCGGATACCTCACCGGATACCTCAATCTGGGTGTCCAAGGATCCGCACCGGATACCAAGAATCCGGCACCGGATACCTCATCCTGAGTTTCCAAAAACATGTCACAATTTGGGGGTGCATTTTGTTCAATTAAGTGTGAAACACCTAAATATATATTGGAAACTAACCATGAAAATTGAACATTGCTGAAGGTATCCGGCAGGTATCCGGCAGGTATCCGGATGCAATTTTTCGAGATGTCTTATTTCTGGTAAATAATGTTAGCCTGGGCATATCAGATAGCTGTAGTAATATTCTGTGTCATTTTAGTTGTAAATATCCCCTTAAAGTTGAAATCTATGGGCATGTACTTTTGGAGAAGACAATTTTTTTCAATTTCATCTATAATTCTTTTTAGATGTTAAGCTGTTTAATGAACAAACATCAGTTCTAATACATGTATGATGATATCCTTAAATTTCATGTTCAGACTTCCAGATTATTCTGAGTGAAAGTATAAACTCATCGACTGTGTGCTCACTTGGGCCTTTGGTCCTAGTGAGATGATAATATGATTATTTGTAAAGGTACAAGTACTTGTTATGAGCATACCAGCTTCATTTAAGTTTGAAACACAATATGCCTCACTCTGAGGGTGACATGTACCAGATTTCATCACACTACAGAGAGCTGTTCCTCAGTTACTGTGAACATTTTTACTGAAAGACATTGAAAGCTAATGTCTGTAAAGTAACCACTAGTGCATTTCTGTATGTAATGAGTCAACAGTTGAATGTTCTTTAAGAAGCATACATTGTTTACCCACAAAAGATCCACCATGGTCGCATCCATATGAATGCCAAGTTTCGATCAAATACATTGAATGTTTTTCGAATTCTGCCCCAGAAATGAACCTCATCCCCAATTGAGTCTATGTCCAACTTGATTCCATTAAAAAAAAATAAAAAATAAAAATTAGAAAAATCCCAAAATTTGAAAGGCACCACTTCAGTATGTGCATGATAGCTTTGCCAAGTTTCGATCAAATACACTGAATGGTTTTCGAATTCTGCCCCGGAAACGAACCCAATCCCCAATTGAGTCTATGTCCAACGTCATTCCATAAAAATTTAAAAAAATAAAAATTAGAAAAATCCCAAAATATCAAAAGGCACCACTTCAGTATGTGCCTGATAAGAGTTGCCAAGTTTCGATCAAATACACTGAATGGTTTTCGAATTCTGCCCCAGAAACGAACCCCATCCCCAATTGAGTCTATGTCCAACTTCATTCCATAAAAATTTTAAAAAATAAAAATTAGAAAAATCCCAAAATATCAAAAGGCACCACTTCAGAATGTGCCTGATAAGAGTTGCCAAGTTTCGATCAAATACACTGAATGGTTTGGGAATCCTGCCCCGGAAAAGGAAATGATTACGGACGGACAGACGGACAGACAGGCTGATCACTATATCCCCCGTATTATATGCCGGGGGATAAAAAGTAAGTGTATGACCTGTTGCCAACTTCTATCCCTGCCCTAAGGAAGAGTTTGGCCATATATTAACAATTTTTTTGACTGGCTGTGACATTGACCTTTGACATAGCAGATCAATGTGTTATTCCAAAGATGTCCAAGCAATGCATGGTTTTATACGATAACCGTGGCTATCAAACTGAGGCAAAATATTGGAAAATCCCCATTTACACAGCGGGCAAAAGAAACAAACAACAAACAAATTATCAATTTCTTTTATTTATATGCATATATCACACATTGAACAGTGTTCATGTAATGGTTCCTGATGCAGTATGCACTTTCCTCCTATTCTTCAATACTCATAACAGAGCGGGATAACTGTTCGCTTGAAAGCATCAGCAGACCATGCTCACCAGTTCAGAGTTACTTGCCCTCAAACATCCTTTTCCTTCTATATTGCCATGGAAAAACAGGAACCAGGATGAGGGGAGGCCAGATGGGCTCTATCCCTGTTGCATTGTGTTAGTAGAATTGTGAACATTCTATTTGGTGTTTGGGTCCACATTTATAGACAAGTAGTCGCAAACATCATTCCTTTCAAGTGATTACCACATGGCAAAAGACAATAATTTCTTCAAGGTCCTTGAAGGATCCCACTCCGACTTGGCATTGGTTGGTCTTCTCACATTTGCCTGACCACCCTTTGTGAGTGTGTCCCAGTGTCAATTGGCATATAACTTCTCGGTAGGCTCCCATTGAAATAACAGGACTCTCCTCATCGCTGTCTGCCAATCACTTCGGATATCTGGAAGGGTCCTTCCAGACTGTCAACCTGTCATCCGGGTATCTCAAGCTGGACTTCAGTTTCTGCAAAATTATGTATAAAGATTGTAGCAAAAGAAAAGAATTGTTGCAACATGTACTTACAGATAAAAGGCAGCAAATTCACTTAATTTATCATCTTTGAGTTTTGTTATATACCAAACATTTGAGATATATATTGTTCCATGCTGATGAGTTGAAACAATCATTAACTGACATCTCTTAAAAATGTTCCTAGCAACCTATGCTTGCCATACAAGCCAAAGTAATAGATGAGGTAGCAAGTGGGCTCATTGAAAGCTCGTAATCGTACCCAATAACATGGGATGTTGTCCATAACAGTCATCATCGGTGCGTCTGGATCGAGCTCATAACATTAATCTCTGGTATGTCTAGTTGAGATTTGAGATTTGATTAATTTATAATCCTTGTCATTTAGCCGAACTATTGCTGGATGTGGTGTTAAATGAGTGAATTGGGTTTAACGCCTCTTTGAACAGTATTCCAGTTATATCTCGGCATGTAAGCTTGATGTGGGAAGAAAGCCCGAAGTGATGCAGGTCTTACATGTTTACCACTTTGATGAAACCCACAAGCAAGTGTATGATGCTACCCTCGATTCAAACCCACGACCATCGGTTTCTGTCAAGCCCAAGAGATGCAACTATGCACAGCAAGTTGTAGTGCCTTTGATAATTAGGCCATCCATGCCAACAGGTGATAAAGAACAAGCAAACTGAAGAAATATTTGCAGAATAGCTACATGATCATGATGAACCAAACAGAATAATTTCAAATATTTACCACTCACTGCTACTCTTCTCTTGTTCCTCATTGCTTCCCTTTTTCCATTGATGCTGTGCAGATGACTGACTCATTCATTCATCCAGACATTCTGCAAACATAAGTAGCATTCACATTACAGAAATGTCCAAACTGTACATGCTGTACATTGAATTCAATTGAAAAGGCCCCAGTTGAGTTTCCAACTTAAAACTGTCCTTATTAAAATATTTCATCCCAAACATTCAGAGATAAAACATAACCCCATATTTAACAACTGTCAAACAATTATTTGACAACAAAGCCAGGGTCATTCAACATACACTTTACATAAGGAATCACTTGTTGCAAAAAAGATCCTCGCCAAGGTCAGAGTCATTCCATGAAATATTGAATGATTAAGTTATGAAGCTTATACAAAACAAGGACATAACAGTGTAATTATAACAATATCCTAAGCGTAAAAAATATAAAGTCTTTGGTGGCCATTATTGTAAATTATAATCTGTATTAGCATCCCACGAAAGTTAAGAGTTAATAATCGTTCCTAGATCTTGGTACTGTTCTTCATTATCTATAAAAAAGCGGATCTAATTTGGATCATCTTGTTTTGACCACAAATCCATTACGCCTCTTATGCTAACAAACAGTTGACCATAATACTAAAAAAAGGACCCTTGGCGTTTACGGTAAAGTATGTAGAGCAGGAAAATATCTACATCAATCCGTTCCATAAGATCTCTGCACAGAAATCATAAGGCCTCGAAGCCCTGCTACGTACCTGGCAATGCCAATCGCCTTTCCAAATACTGTTGACTTCCGCGTTGTGGATGGCTGAGAGGAACTTCGGCCGGCATTTCCGTGGTGGAGGTGAATGAGAACAATGTATCGATACACGAGGTAAGCTTATCGTAATCAAGAATCACAGTGTATATCGATACACGAGGTTTGTTTACATCCATGTTCTAAAATGGCGCCCTGGACCGTAGGGGAATATGGGTAAAATGGCTTGTTCCGGGTTAACACTAAGCTGGGCCCCGTCTCTAATATCACATTATGGTTTGGCGCAAGTTGACGACGCGCATAGGGAGCCGGGAACCAGGTTAACACGACATAAGCTGGTTCCCGGCTCTCTATGCGCGTCGTCAACTTGCGCCAAGTTATATTAGAGACGAGGCCCAGCTTATACACTGAACACGATCGGTCATTTCGTCAAAACTGGCCAAATATTGAGATTGCAGCTGAGGTCATGCTGGCAGCTGAAGTGACACATTAAGGTAAGGAATATGTGAATATTACAATGATCACGTATTAAAGTAATTTACCACATGTAAGCCTGTCACATGTGACACATTAACTTTTATAGCCAACATGTAAGTAAATGTATAATTATATTTTTATATGACAAGTAGCCTGTCTATCATATGTTAGTATTTGCTTATGTATATAATGTAGAAATATGTTTACTTTAACTGGATAATTTGTATGCTAATGTGACTCACTGTCTTATTTCATATACTCCCTGTACTCTTTGAGAATGATTAATAGCCTCAACATATTTTTCCAGATGTGAAGAATCAAGAACAGCTGTAATAACAGGGAAGTTTTGCATCAGAGATCATCGTGAAGTGGAAGAAAAGACATTTTAAGGGTATGAACATTTTCACTTGAACTAGTTGAACAATAACCATGATGACAACTTTATCATGGGGGAATTTTTGGTGGTGGGGTAGCCTAGCGGTTGAAGCGTTCACTCTTCGTGCTGAAGACCCAGGTTTGATTCCTGCCACATAGCTGCGATATTGCTGAGTGTGGCGTTAAACATCAAACAAAGCTAACAGCCGCATACTTACTCACGTGGGGATTCCAGGTTGAAGTTAGTCCCCATCAACATGATCAACCTATGCTAGTTGTGAGAGATAACTTAATGGATCGGGTGATCAGGCTCCCTGACTTGGTTGATCCATGTCATTGTATCCCAATTGTGTGGATCGATGCTCATGATGTCAATCACTGGATAGACTGGTCCAGACTTGATTATTTACAGACCGCCGTCATATAGCTGGAATATGGCTGAGTGCAGAGTTAAACAACAAACACCAACATGATTCTACAACCTGCTCTTGTGGATACCATTTTGAAGATCCTACACATAACTTCTTTTCGGGTCTTAACTATTGCAATATGTTCTACTACATGTGTTTTAAACATATATTTTTTTTATAGTGAACTGGATTTGCAAACAAGCCGATGGCTTATCTAAATGATGCTGAAATACAAAATAAGTATTAATAAAATACTAATTCTATACTATTGCAAACTATCAGTTGAGCAATAATGTAATCATCTGATTATAAGTAGATAATGAAGGAGAAGTCCATATTGATTAAATCTACCAGATTCTGAGATAAATGCACGTATTGATTGATTTATTTCAATGTTTTCCTGTACATAATTTTCAACAATTCCATATAAAGCTTTCTTATATCATATCCATGCTGTATAATAATACCTATTATTTCTAATAATAGCATAATTTGGACACACAAATAAGTAATGAATGGTATTTTTATAACAGGTCCCACACATGCGGGATAGGTCATTTGACATGAATCAGTTTTATGTGAATTTAAATCACTACAAGCTGATCTGAGTCATGAAAGGATATGCCTTTGATTCTGTGAAAATGGAAATGCTAAAACATCTCCCAATATTAACCATGCTATTACGGAATCTGTTCACTTGTTTTTGTATGTAAAATATTTTTGAACGATTACATCCATCTAATGATTGTTTGTATGTGTGATATGCTAGTAGAGGTATATGTGTACAAGCATGTGCATACACATAAAAAAAATTATGTTTGTTTGGCTAGGTACCAGTATATGAATAGGTTGTTTAGTGCGACTTGTATATTAGCATCATCATAGTTTCAACAGACAGTTTATGTATATCAAATGTTAAATGTCTTTGTAGGGAGAATTGCATATCAAAACTGTCATTATTTTATTACTTATGAGTAGAACTTTTTAAGTATCTGGCATGATACATTTCCTTGGTCCACAGACACATGTTACCAGTAAACTGACTTGATAAGTAGCATAACAGTCAGTGTGGTTGGAAACTAATTAAGCCGTCACTACTCAATTAAGTAATTAACAGACAATTGCAAGTGATAATACCCACCTGACACTAATTGCCCTGTTAATCCCTAATCCACCATGAGTTGACATTGAGCTCATCTTGCTAATGAGCTGTTGTGAGCGTAACGAGATGATAAACATCAAAGGTGGGGCAGGCTTTGATCAAGTGTTCTGTAGAAGAGATTATGTCACTTGTTTAATGTTTATTTAGGATTAGCTACATCCCTTGATGCGACCAAGACCATACTTGAGATTATCAGACAGTTTGTCTGGATACAGCCTGATGTCTCAACTGTACTTATTGGATTCTGCCTTGTAGCAAACTATGTGTGTGACAAGGACTTTGACCACTCTGTGCAGATGCATAACAATGCATAATGAACTTGGGGTATGATTCAATTATGTCACACAAGTCAAAGATAGGTTCCACTGTATTTAGAAACAGACGATAGATGCAATACTGTGTAACTTTATAACAATCAAATGATTTACAATTACCCTTGAAAAGTTCCAAAACCAAATGGAACTACTTAAATTATGATTACACTTGACCAATATATTTGGCAGTTTTTGCCGTTATTGTTAATCTGAATTAAAGATAGGATAAATGATAAAAATATGATAATGCATATCACACACAAGTGTGTATTATACGCAAATAAATAAGTCTTGTATACATTGATTAATTGGAAAGGGTCCTAATTGGGATTGTTCACTAGCCAATATATTAGCAAATATTCCCATGGGCGCTTATTAGAGCGAGGCGCTTATTACGTCAAATACTTTAGTTCTGTTTTTATGTATAAGAACCTATTTTATGCAATTTGCATTGCCTTGTTTACCTTTCCTTATGTTTTGATGTAATGCAAACATTTGAGAAAAATTCAGGTGAGCCTGCCTTATGGCACTACAGGAATTGTTTTCAGAAGATCAATTACAATTTTGTATTTTCTGTACAATTTACTGTTTGCTATGGCTTTTTTACATTGGTTAACATGGTTTGGTTAACAGTTGCTTGATAAATTGTCATTACCTTACTCATTGAGAAACCAAATTTTTACCCTTTGTCAATATATGTGTGTTTCTTATATTTTTAATAACAAGCTTTTAAAGATGTTATAAATTGTTTCAGGCACCTGGATTTCACAATGACACCAGATCAGACAAGTCATACAAAGGACTCTCCGGATGATGAATAATCCTCCCCAGAACAACTAACAGGTTCACCTCAGAAAGTGATGATTCTGAATGAATAATGCCACATCAGTGTGATTCTGTAGGTTGTTTTATTACGACATTAATCAAGTCTAAAGGAATCAATACCACAGCAGTGAGACTGTTTATGTGGTGTACACTGACGCTGACTATACAAATCTGAATGACTTTTGTGGTTTACTGCACAAACATAATTGACTTTAGATATTCTTCTACCTTGAAATTCTTCTGAGATTTGACTAATTTGTTTATTTAGAAAATGGCATTGAAGCATCTGTTTCTGTTTTTGAATGTTCTTGCAAACACCTCTGGTTACTGAACCAATGAAATGTCATAAAATCAATAAATATGATTTTTTATCTTAACAATTTTTTTGTTTTGCTTCTTTAAAGAAATATGATATTGATCATTCATAACATAGGTGCTAACATATATCAAATATACTAATGCCCTGAATGTTTTCCTACAATTAATACAGCTCACTGAACAAAGTTTTTAGTTCCATGTCAGTAGAAAAGTTACATTGATATTTTTATGTACCAGTACTTTATTAGGTGTTTTCTGTGGATGCCATTAGTCTTATGCACCCATTTGGGTTAATGATATTCTGTTTCAAACTTCAATGAAACTCGTCTGTCAAGATGTAACAAGTATTGATACAGTTCCAAAATAAACTTTTAATCTCACCAGGAACAAAGGCCCAAGTGAGCACATAGCCAATGACTTTCATTTTTTTGTCAGAGTGAGTATGGTGTTATGCCACTTTATGAGCAAAATTCAAACAATATTATGATGGGTGACACCAAGCAATGTCCTGATGTGGTGAATCGAATGCTTCAACCACTAGGCTAAAACAAACTGGGAATATGAAGATGATATGTAAGGATACCATCATACCAGGACTGAATGCTTTTCATTTAATACGCTGAACATCTAAATTGAAATATATATGAACTTGAAAAATGTTTTCACCAAAAGTACATGCCCATAGATCTCAACTTCAAGGGGATATTTACAACTAAAATAACACAGAATATTACTACAGCTATCTGCTATGCCCAGGCTAACATTATTTACTAGGAGAAAGACATCTCGAAAAATTGCATCCGGATACCTGCCGGATACCTGCCGGATACCTTCAGCAATGTTCAATTTTCATGGTTAGTTTCCAATATATTTTTAGGTGTTTCACACTTAATTGAACAAAATGCACCCCCCAAATTGTGACATGTTTTTGGAAACTCAGAATGAGGTATCCGGTGCCGGATCCCTGGACACCCAGATTGAGGTATCCGGTGAGGTATCCGGTGCCGGATACCCGGATTCCAGGTGACATACTTTCCGGTGAGGTGTCCATGCCGGATACCACAGATCTGGTATCCGGCAAGGTATCTGCCACCGGATACCCGGACGCGTTTTGGGTAAGTGTCCGGTGGTATCCGGCAGGTATCCGGATACCGGAAACTGCATTTTTTTTGCTGTGAGCATGTAAAAACAAGCGACAAACCACTTTCCCTAATCAAAGAAACATCTGATTAAAGTAGAGTCCATTGTACGATTCCGACTATTTCATAAGCATGTGGTTATGAGTCACTATTAAATAGTGGGACCGCCTCCGTGGTCTAGTGAAAGCGTCCGACTGGAGATCGGAAGGTCCTTGGTTCGTTCACGGCCGCGTCATAACAAAAGACGTTAAAAGATGGTACTTGTTGTTCCTCTGTCTGGCGCTCGCCATTAAGGGGCTAAAACTAGTCGGCTCGGAGTCAGTATACTGTGTCTGAGTGGGTATTCATGCGGCATGGTATCTCAGTGGGTTAGCACTATAAATCGGCATCAGTCCGGACTGCAGTGTACAAGCAGCCACACAAACATGCCTGCACGTCGCTATATGAGTGCACTAATCTTGGACGCGACTTTAAGCCCCATTTCACCTCACCATAAAATAGTGATGACACTAGGTTTCCGCGTACAGGTGAGCATAAGCTTCCCAACCAGTGCCACCCGCCACAAACACATGCAAAAGCAAGCTCCTTTGTCAATGCAAAGCTGATATCCGATATCATGTTGGGGGGCGCCTTAGCTAACGTGTTCCGTTCACTGCAAATCGATATTAAGGTCGATTCATTGTGTGATTTGTGTACCTGGGAACTATCAAACTACCGCCTTGAATGCTGTTAACTCAATCATGACTTGCTTGTACGTCCATATAAGTCCATTGTTATCTCTGTCAATCAATACCGTATTCAACTTCACCAAACTTTGTCGTGTCAACTGCATAATCGTCAATCAGTTCTTTTATTTTGATCAGGAACATGGTGACAACGCTAGTCCCCTACCTGACAATGGCCATTGCTCGTTTGTGTTCAGTATTGTCCCCTATATGTCATTTACAGTTAGTCTACAGAGGTAATTTATTAAAGATCATGTAATGAACGATATGATGTGCAATAGTTGACTGCCTTTAGTATTCTGTCCTGGTTGTTTAATATGATTTTGAGATTGCTTTTGGTTTTCACTTTGGAAACATTTGATGAAAACAAACAATGGAGGCAGATCTGCCACCAAACACACAACAATAATTCCCTGAAGAAAACTTAAACAATAGCTAAAAGGCAACCATTCAGATGTATAAACTTAACACAAACAGCTTTATCTTGCTACACACACATGCGCCCACGCACGCACGCACGAACGCACGCACAAAGTGCGTGGAAAATTGACTTTGAAAGGGACAATAATTGAACTTTGTCGGAACACGTGCCAGGGATTGCATATTTCATGCCATTTCCTTATTAGTTTGATTTGAACATGTATGTGATGAAGATGTTGAGATGAAGTGCCACAGGATAAACTGTAGATGAAAACTTACAACGGTAACAGACAGGTTACTTGTTTTCACATCCTTTTTGTCAGCTTCTAAAGATGTGTGAGACGGTAACACATTGTAATAATTGGAACAATTATAATGAGTGTACTGTTGACATGAATTTCACTCGGGATGGGAGTTATCTGACTTATCATAGTACAGTTGCATTCCTGAAAAGGAAAAGATGTCTTTCATTGGACAAAACCATACTATATTGTATTAATTTCAGATATTTAAAGAACAACTTTTCAAACAACGTCGCTTGGCTCTGTATTAAATGATGTACCTTCCTTTGTGTGACTTATTGTTTTGTCAAGTGTCTTAAAAAAAGGTAATGGGTTTCGCAAAAGCAAATCAAGCATTGATAGTCAACAGATTAACATTAAGAAAATATATCCTCGTTGAGTGCTGTAATGAGTATTTGCCATCATAATAAAAGCGACAAAATTCTTTTCATAAACATCAAATATCACCATTGTAAGATTCCGACTCTATCATTTGGCGGACATTTCCAATTTGATGCATCCCTTAAAAAAATGTTGTCGATGTCATTCTTTATTTTGACCCTGGGCCATTCCACATATAATTTCAACATACAATTTGCCTTCTACGCGCCAATGGACTTTTTTCTCGTAGATCTATGCTCATAACGTCAATCACCGTTTTGTCTCGTCCAGACTCGATTATCTACAGTGCGGCGTTAAAACAACACACAAAAAACAAAAAAGGCACTCGAAATTGGGAATTTTCCAATCTGGGATTCACACACTAGTCTCTGGCGTAACGATCGAGCGCTTGATACGCCACCGCCCCTTTTTGTTGGAAGTGCCAAGTCTTCACCAGTGCCGGGATACAGGTGGCCCAGACGTCTAAGGCACCACGATTCGCTGTGCAGAGTTGCGGCCCTTGGGCAGGCTAGAAACCTATGATTGTGGGTTCGATTCCCGGTTCGCCCCGATTAAGTTTCGAGGTCTGTCAGCACCATACCCGTGCTCGCGGGTTTCACCGAAGTGATAAACGTCTGAGACCTACATCACGTCGGGCTTTCCTCCCACATTAAGCTGACACGCCATGATATAACTGGAATACTTTTAAAAGCGGCGTTAAACCAAACTCACTCACTCACTCACCAGTGCCTTTCCATGGTACCCACATATAACAACGGTCGAGGCAAAACGTGACCTATTTAAAGAAGGGTTAGGGCTCTACAAACTATGCTGGCCGTTAGATATGGCGTAATGGATCGAGTTGTCAGGCGCGATGAATTGTTTGTTTGCAGCCATCGTTGCTCATAATTCATTACTGGGTTGTGTGATCCAGACTAGATTATTTGCAGACCGCTGTCACATTAGTGGAATTTTCCTGAGTGGGGCGTTAAATAACTCGAACCAAATCATTGAAGCTGACTACCCAATACATATACTGAACAACAAAAGGTCCTGTGACATTGAATAAGATTTAATGCAAAGTTGTTTTTTACCAAATCTGAAACAATTTCGGTTTGCAACAGATGAAAGACTCCTGTAAGTGTTCAAATGGTTTAAATTGACATACTGACTTCAGAAAATGCGTGATTTCATAAATAAAATCGTGAACATGCCAAAATGTCAATTTACAAATCAATAGCGTGTGTGTCCACCTCTTGTTGCGATGCAAGCAACACAACTTCGTCTCATGGAATGGACCAGGCGTCTCACAAAGTCCTGTGGGATATCTGTCCATATCTGCTGGAGCATGTTTCTAAGTTCATGGAGTGTCTGTGGAACACGTGCTTGACGTCGAAGGCGCCGATCCATCTCATCCCACATGTGCTCGATTGGTGAGAGATCAGGGGAGCGAGCCGGCCAGGGGATGACATTCACGTTGTTTTGTTGAAGGGAATCCTGAACAAGTCGAGCAATATGAGGCCGGGCGTTGTCATATTGAAAGGTAATGCCTGGACCATGACGACGCAAAAACGGTAGAACAACAGGGCCGATGATCTCATCGCGGTAGCGCTGTCCATTGAGATTTCCCTCTACCACTATCAAACGGGTCCTCTGTCTCGCTCTAATCCCACCCCGTACCATAACGCCGCCGCCCCCGAACCGATCTTCTTCCATGACACAATGATTGACGTAACGTTCACCTCGACGTCGATACACTCGAATCCGTCCATCGTTGTGGCTGAGGTGAAAACGAGATTCGTCAGTGAATAGAACTTGTCCCCAGTGCATGGCCGTCCAGCGTAGAAGCTGTCTGCACCACTGTAGACGTGCTTGACGATGGTTTCCTGTCAAAATGGGACGTCTGGCGGGTCTTCTGGCGACAATCCATGCACATCTGAGGCGACGACGTACGGTTTGTGAAGATATTTGTCGAAGGCCAGGGATGTTTCTTGCAGTCACTGTTGCTGGCTGGAATCGATTTCGTAGGTGTGTTGTTCGAATCCAGTTGTCTTGTCGATTATTTGTCTACGCGTGGCCTGCCACTCCGAGGTTGGTCTCTGACTGCATTCGTCTGTTACCAACGTTGCCATAAACACCAAATGGTGTTTCTGTGGACGTTAAATTGTCTTGCAACATCACGTTGACTCGATTCTGCTTCAAGCATTCCAATGGCTCGCAGACGCTCATTTTCGGACAGGCGTGGCATCGCGTAATGTTGAATAATTTCGTAATTTTGTTGTTTTTCTTTATAGAATCCCGTTAACGCACATGTTTATATATCCATTCTTGGGAAGTGAAACGCATGGGGCTTGCATAAAAGTCAACTTTTGTATGGAATGCATGCTTTTCTGTAGCAGTTTTGTGACTTGATTCCATACATGTACTATAATATTGAAAACCAAACTTTACTTGTTTGAAAAATATACTATAATATTGGTGTCACAGGAACTTTTGTTGTTGGGTGTATATTAAGAGACCCGTGAAACCGTGAAATACAGATTTCTATTGAAAATGGAAAGGTTTTTGTCGCTTTATTTATATTCAATATTCCAGTAGCACTAATCTTAAGTGTCATAACTTTTGATGCACCTGCGAGCATGCTGTACCATAAGGTCATAATTAAAACTCTTGCTCAAAAGTGTGATTGATGAGGGTTACATCATTCAACACCGAATGCTTTCAATATCTGTTATATTAGGCATGAGGTGGACGTTTCCAAATTTCACGCATCACTGACTAAAATGATGTGTATCGTATGTTCCACTGTTTGCTCAGATAAACGAGTGACTTAAGCATGTGTTTATGACGGGTGCCATCGAAGGGCAGGATATGCTCACCTGGTATAGGGATTGGCTGCATATACTAGACTAAGTATATATAAGCGTTTGTGAGGGTTCTAGTTTCTTCTCTTTAGCCCATGTCAGATGGCATTATTCGTTTACATAGAACAAGTGATTGTGAGTTTCTTTCAATGCCGCACTCTTTAGGTTGTATCCTAGCATGCCGGATTGTTCTGGAAATAAAAGCGACAACACCCGTTCCAACATCTAAAGAAAAGTCAGTCCACAATTATATTATGTATGTATCATAAGTACGAGTTTATGAATCACTATCACATAGTGATGATAAGAGGTGTTCGCGGAATGGCGATCAAACAACTTTTGAAAACCAGAAACCAGTAGTTGCACCATGTCTAGTAATCCGTTCAGATCGGAAACTTAATCAAGTATTACGATTATTTGTTTGTGTTTAAGAAATTAATTGTGTCTAGCAATAAGTGATTTCGATTATGCTACTGCCTGTATCTTGCCGAGCATTTTGAGAAGGAATGTAAGCTTTGGTGCAATAATAACTGTCACAAAGACAATATGATATAAGTTACCCTTAATAACACCATACATGACAATTTTTATCTACTACTACAAGTAGAACATCTGAGAGCATGTTCATTGAAACCTCAGCGCACTAATCAAGTTCAATGTCTGTTGACAGTGTACTCGTAGATCAGTTTACACCATAACACTTTAAATTGATGATCGAGAACTCACATTGTATGTGTTTTCACATTTCTAGGAACTATCTACACAAGGTTTTTGTATATGCTAACTGGCGACTATATTTGACTGAACATTAACATTTCCACATTCTTACAATTTACGTCGGAAACATGTTTCGTTCTCGGAATCGTCGAATTGCCTTTTATATTGATACACCGAAGTCAACAGATGTACATATTAACGAATGGTGTATATCTAACTAAAAAAGACTATTAATGTGATGCAGCTCTTCATGTCACGACCGTACAATCAGACATATATATCTTATGTGTTTGTAAAGATGAATGGGGTTGAGTTGAGCGGGGTTAAACAACAAACAAACAAACAATTAACCTGTTGATTACATGTATTAAGAGCGAGGAAATTAATGTGTGCCGCTTGTCTACATAGGTGAATATATAAGAGTAGAGCCACCTGCTTTATATCACTTGACAAATTTATCTTGGAACGTAGGTCGATGTGGACAAATGCCTCCCTTATCCAACATGTGTCGGACCTGTTTTGTATTCAGGCCCTCGCCTTCCTTTAGAGCAGTTACGAACCTGGCCCGTTTCATAAAACTATGTTAGCGCTAAGGTGATCGTAACTCCCATACTTTGACACGGGCCTACGACAGTCGCAGCGCTAAGATCGCTTTGTGCAACTGGGCCCTGTTGTTCTGCGTTTCATGTCGGCTGTACCGTTGTTTTCTCTCTTGTACCGAAATACAGGTATCTTGTCACATGGTACAGGTGTATTGTATAATTGAACAGGTGTGTGGTAACATGATACAGGTATGTTGTAACATGGTATTATTTGTTTGTTGTTTAACGCTGCTTTCACAATAGTCGACTACATGACGTCGATCTGTAAATAATCTTGTCTGCACCAGACAATTCAATATCTGACATCATGAGCATCGATCTAATCACTTGGGTTACGATGACATGCAGCACCCAAGTAGTGTAGTGCACGTGTGCTGTGTTGTAGTGCACGTGTGCTGTATTGTAATACATGTACATATATGTTGCATTGTACAAAAGGTGTGTTGTACCGTGGAACAGGTATATTGTGTTGTAGTAGATGTGTCTTGTATCTTGGAACATATGTATCATATATAGTTATGTTCTATGATAGTACACGTGTTGTACCGTGTTAGACCGCATCCGCCGTCTAATGGTAGAGTGTCCGCCCGGAGAGCGGAAGGTCCGGGGTTTGATCCCCAGCCGCGTCATACAATGAGACGTTAAATGATGGTACTTGTTGTTACCCTGTCTGGCGCTCGGCATTAAGGGGCTAAAACAAGGACTGGTCGGCTCGGAGTCAGTTTACTGTGTCTGAGTGGGGTATTCATGTTAAACAGCGGCATGGTATCTCAGTGTGCTAGCACTATAAATCGGCATCAGTCCAGACTAGTACAAGCAGCTACACACACATACATGTGCATTCACGTCGCTATATAAGTGCACTTATCTTGGACGCGACGTTAAACCCCATTTCACCTCACCTCACCTTGTGCCGTGGTACATTTAGGTGGTATATAGAATATATGATTGACCTCCTTGTGAAGATTAGTTGTGTACGCGTCACACTTTGTAATAGAGGGACATGTGGTATCTTAACATGTACTGTGAGTCTTTGTTGTGTAAACGTATTCATATCAGTTTCATAGTATGAATCACTGTCGGTAGAAGATAGATCTTGTATTTGTCATGAGCAGTCTGGCACAATCTTGTATATACATGTAATCCTATATGTAATTTTCAATCATGCATATATTATAATCCAGGATTTTAGGTAATCATGTGACGGTGTTGCGACACACTGTATGTGACATTCAAAACAGACATGAATCATAGCACAGTGGCCAAGCTCTCAACATTCGTTACCAGTTAGTTTCGTTTGTTTGTTTGTTTGTTGTTTAACGCCACACTCAGCAATAATCCAGCTATATGACGGCGGTCTGTAACTACTCTGGACAAGACAATTCAGTGATTGACATGATGAGCATCGATCTACGCAATTGGGACACGATGACATGTATCAACCAAGTCAGCGAGCCTGACCACCAGATCCTGTTGTCGCCTTTTACAAGTCTGTACACAATTAGTGCTTGCTTTGTTTTATGGATGTATACATGATGGTCGTTATTATGATTCTGTGCGATTGTATTATTATCACAGGGGCGGTTGTGTAGCCCAGTGGTTACAGTGTAAGGTCGCCATGCTTTAGGCCAGGTTCGATTCCCCATATGGGTACACAGTGGGAAGTCTGTTCCTAGTGTCCTAGGCAATATATGGCGGGAATATTGCTTAAACAGCCTGCCAACCCTACTTACGCAGTGATCATCATCATTAACTTCTTAAACATTGCCACTTTTATCATTATAATAATAATCACAATACTCGACATATTTATTTTCATGATATAAAACCCAGTCTTTATCATTATCATCAACTCCTTATATTGCTTAGTACCCCAACATTGCCCAAGAGTCACTTTCAGCACGCAATGTGTAGATTTCCAACTCAGTATCAATGCGCATATTCACAAGTAATGACGTCACAGCTCTAACTGGGACAACCCAAAGCGACAATTAATACGCATTCCGTCGGGTGACAAACATCTGTCAGTGGGTGGTTATGGGATCGATATATAATCACCGCGCATGTTTCACTGCAACGAGGTACATGCTTGTACATGCTATACAGCTGAACATATTATTTCGCGCGTTCACATTTTGGTTTGAAAGGTAGGTGCCAGTTTTCCTTTCCTGTGTAATTAGGTACCACTAGACTATTATGGAAATATAATATAGAAAAATAACTTGAAATGAGTTCTGGATGATTCGATTCACATTTGCTGGCACTAATCTTGCACTAACACTGCCTTTCTCAGACTCGATTGTTTACAGGGCGTTGTGAGAGGGTAGGTACAGTATCTGACCATGTCTGATTGTGCTCCGTATACCTGAACGGCAATGTAACATTGCCTGTCCCAGACTCGATTGTTTACAGGTTGTTGTGAAAGGGTAGGTACAGTATCTGACCATGTGTGATTGTGCTCCGTATACCTGAACGGCATTGTAACATTGCCTGTCCCAGACTCCATTGTTTACAGGTTGTTGTGAGAGGGTAGGTACAATAATTGACCCTGTGTGATTGTGCCCCGATGACCTGAACGGCATTGTAACACTCCCTGTCCAAGAATCCATTGCTTACAGGTCGCTGTGACCTGGTGATTAGAATTGGTCTTCAGCAACATATGCTCTCGCTTTCCCTTTGGGCAGTTTCTGACCTGGCCCGTTTCATAAAACTATGTTACGGCTAAGGTGAACGTTACTCCCATACTTTAACATGGGCCTACGACAGTCGCAGCGCTAAGATCGCTTTGTGCAACTGGGCCCTGTTGTTCTGCGTTTCATGTCGGCTGTACCGTTGTTTACTCTCTTGTACCGAAATACAGGTATCTTGTCACATGGTACAGGTGTATTGTATAATTGAACAGGTGTGTTGTAACATGGTATTATATGATTGTTGTTTAACGCCGCATTCACAATAGTCGGCTACATGACGTCGATCTGTAAATAATCTTGTCTGGACCAGACAATTCAGTGTCTGACATCATGAGCATCGATCTAAGCACTTGGATTACGATGACATGCAGCACCCAAGGAGTGTAGTGCACGTGCGTTGTGTTGTAGTGCACGTGTGCTGTATTGTAATACATGTACATATATGTTGCATTGTACAAGAGGTGTGCCGTACCGTGGAACAGGTATGTTGTGTTGTAGTAGATTTGTCTTGTATCTTGGAACATATGTATCATATATAGGTATGTTGTATGATAGTACACGTGTTGTACTGTGGTACAGGTGTGCTGTACTGTGATCCAGGTGTGTTGTACCATGGTACAATTATGTTGTGTTGTAGTAGCTGTGTCTTGTCTCTTGGAACATATGTATCTTATATAGGTATGTTGTATGATAGTACACATGTTGTATTGTGGTCCAGGTGTGTTGTACCGTGGTACAGGTGTTTTATAGTGGCACAGACGCGTTATGTCGTGGAACAGGTGTACTGTGTTATGGTACATATGTTCTTTACCGTTGTACATATATGTGTATCGTGGTACGTGTAAGTTGTATTGTAGTACAGGTGTGTTGTATTATAGACTCTCAAAAATGAAATAAAATATAAATATTGCAAACATATCAACTATCTTAACTCACTCACTCATAAATAAATGATTGATAATTGATGGATAATTAATAAAGTTCATTTAATTTGAGGAAAGAGTGATGGTTTGTGGGATGTCTGAGCCTATTTAAGTATCATTCCGTCTCTTTATGACTAAAATATAAATTATAACTCCCTGATGGTCACTTTATATATTCGTGGATCACGAAGATACATGTTGCATGGTTCTGTCGTTATTTACGAAGTGTGATCATGTTGTTTCCTATTACAAATGATTATTTATTTGACACATGTATGTGATTGTAGTGCATGTAGCTTGATGACTTTGGTTGAACATATATAAAGAAGCTACCAGCCCAAGGAATGCCATCAGACTGCATTCCTATCACCGCATATCATGCATGTAGGGACACATCACAAACTCTAGCTTTACCGTCCGATAGTGATATGTCATGGCGATTCAGTCAGGTGTGACATATGTCGCTGTTATGAACATTATCATGTTTTCAACCTACTCGTTACTGACGTTCTAGATTGCTTCACTGTTGAACATGGCGGCGGCCACATCAGGCGGTCTATTGCTGTGAACCTCTTTCGTGATATCAAAGTTATTTCATGTATATTGAACACTCTGGCTGATAATAGATTTTTCATGTGTACATTTTGTTGAAGCATTGTGTTTGAAGCCATGAATTTGTTAAGAGACATAATGTAATATATGTTTACTTTATCTATTGAGTTCAGTGTTTGTGTTCGTGTAGATATGAGGCTGTTCAAATATAAACGACAAAATCCTTTCCATCGCCACATGAAATCTCGATTGTCGATTGTACGATTCCATCTATATCATGAGCATGTGTTTATAAATCACTATCAAATAGTGATGGTATCCGGTGTTCGGGAAACGGTGAGGTTATCCAGGAAGGAACAGGGATATATGATTTCAGGTTTCATTTTAGCTGGTCAAACATGGGTTTTGGCAAAAACAAATACGTTTCACGAAGTATTTTCTCCATTACATCGCACGATATGACTTACATACCCTCAAATTTGAGATATTGAAGTTTTATATATATTTGCAGTTCAGAAATATGTTTCATACATAACTTTCGTGTGTTTAACCCAATTTATTTTCATAGGAATATTGCTCTATGACTGTTGTTGTATTTTAGTTATACTACTAATTCGAAGCTACATTTCTTCCTGGTGTTGTGTCTCTGAAATGTCATATATGGAATGCCATTCCGGAGGCCTTCCTTTTAGCGTGTAGTGGCCTCAGTTAGGCAAAGGTGTAAGGCCTCAATCAATGCACAAGGTGGACACAGTCGCTATTGACTATCTGGGCCTGCCTCTGAACCTCTCGTGTGACATGATTCATTTTGCATAGGACAGGAGCCCTCTTTATCTGGACTGTTGCTTGTTACCGCATCTTCAGGCATTGTTCGTTCCATATGGTATAATTCCATCCAGCACAGTAATTTGTTTTGACCGATTCCCTTTTTTTTTGCTTTTGAGTATATTATGTCCTATATATTATAACACAATAGTGGTGAATTTAAGATGGACACCTTCGATATTGGGACACATATTATATTTTTTTTATATTAACACAGAAATAGATTTTGCCAGACTAGTATAAAATGTCACAAATTGCACCATCTGGGCGGGGGGGTTGTACACGAAACGGATGCTTATGTGTTTTACCGACAAGGTTTATGTTTTCAGCCATTGGAAAGACTTGAAGAACAAATTAAACAAAACGACATGGACCACGCTGAACCGAAGGGAACTATGGAAAAGAAAAAAAAGGAAACGCAGAATGAGGATAATGAGGCTCGTAAGCTGACAGTTAGATTTTCTATTTCAAATCAAGTTTTGATTCGCAATATAAGCATTGACCACATGGTCGTCGTAATACAACTGGACAAGTGTGGAATGTGCAGTTAAGCAACAAAGCAACAAACACACACACATTGACCACATAATGTATTAACTTGAGATACAATTAATTCCAACATATTTACTGTAACACATGCTATGTAAAGTCAGGAATTTTTATCTTGGCAATTTGCTCATTACAGCTACGAATAAAAACAAAGTTTGACTCTCAGTTTGAGATTGATTAGGTAGTACGTACAGTCGAACCTCGTTATCTCGAACCCCATCATCTCGAATGTACAGATATCTCGAACCTATTCTCCGGCCCCAAACGCCTCAATATATTAATATATATAAATTTACCTGCTTATCTAGAATTCGAGATATAAATACACAGTGTTATCTCGAACTAACTATAGAATTGTCTACCTTTATCTCGAAGTTGGCATTTTCCACATTAACAGTTGTGAGTAATTTAAACCAATTATTCAACTAATTATGTACTTATATTGTAGGCCCGTGAAGATGCCGGGGTAGAATAGGTCTTCAGCGACCCATTCTTGCCGTAAAAGGGGACTATGCTTGTCGTAAAAGGCCACTAACGGGATCGGGTGGTCAGGCTCGCTGACTTGGTTGATACATATCATCCATCCCAATTGCGTGGATCGATGCTCATGATATTAATCACTGGATTGTCTGGTCCAGACTCGATTATTTTACAGACCGCCGTCATATAGCTGGAATATTGCTGAGTGTGGCGTTAAACAACAAACCAAACAAAACCAAACCAAAAACTTATATTGTAATTCAATTGTAATGGTTATCTTAACTGACAAACAAAACATCGTGAATAGACACGAGGAAAAACATGACATCACTTCCTGAAAAAGCCACTTTACGCTACTCACAATATCCAAAGAAGAATCAAGCTTGAACTGAGAGGGGCACTTTGTTGTTTGTGGGCAGACTAAAAAGTGACTGTTGCTATGCCTAATAAGATACATGTTATCAACGAGGAAGTCCAGCATTTCCCGTATTGTTTTCTCAGTAAACTTCAGATAGCATTTGCTTTCATTTTTGACAAATTGCCCTGAACCTCTGAGTATAGGTACCTAGCTGTATCTGATCACCATGTTTTGTATCAAAAGCCCTTGCATCAAGGAATGAAAATTGTCCTTAAATTTGTCACGTTGGATAGTGAGGTACAAAGTGGAACTTGGTTCTTTTCTGAGATTGCATAAAGTCAAGAAAAAAAATGGATTTTGAAGAATCCATATGGTATTAATTCCACTTGTGACAAACACTTTCTGTGAATATAAATAAAGTCCTTCCTTGATTGTATTGATTGGAGGATTGTGGTTATTGTGTTCCAATTGTTTGTCATGAGCATCAATCCCCGCATTTAAATACAATGACATGCATCAATCAAGTTAGCGATCATGACCACCCGATCATTTTGTCGCCTCCAGCAGAGAAATCGGCCCTGCTAGGTTGGAGATAATAGGGTTTGTCTGAATGTGTTGTTGTAAGTTGGAAGAGACGAATCATGAAGAAGTTGGTTCAAATAAAATGGTTAGCGAGAATCATGACACTTCACATGCCATCCATACTTCAGCAGTGTCAATAAAAGACAAAGAGGAGCCCAACGCTGTCACTGGTGTACGGCAAAAGAAATCTGATGACAATCTCAAGAAGAAGCTTCCAGAGGGTGACACAGACCAGAAAGCTGAGGAAGATGTTGCCGACAAATTCGCTGGCCTCGCCCTGGATACAGATTCACAGTCTACTTTACAAGGTAAATACAATCAAAAACGTGTAAATTCAAAATAATACTCAGGGCACATTGACTAGTACCTCATTCGACATAAGAGGTTTGCTTAAATGTCTCAATCAACTTAATTGATGATGCATACACATAAAACAGCATTTAATCCCGAGAGGGGTCGGGTAGGCTAGTGGTTAAAGCGGTCGCTCATCACGTCACGCAGAAGACCTGGGTTTGATTCCCGACATGGGTACATAGTGTGAAGCCCATTCCTAGTGTCCCCCGCCGTGATATTGCTGGAATATTGCTAAAAGCGTCGTAAAATCAAACTCACTCACTCGCTATTCACCAAATATGTTTGTAGCACTGATCCACACAGTGTGACTCAAGTGCCTTATGAGAATATACATTGTAAAGAGACCATTATTTACTACTAAATATTGGATCTATACTTCTCTTCATGACTCCTCCTGAGAGAACAAGACACCAACACAATAAAAAGAATAATTTGAATTCAAGTATTGCTTGAATCATGAGTATAATATTTCTTCTAGGAACCCATATCCAAATATACACACGGAAAAAAGAGATTGTGCTCCTTTATAAAGCTCACTAAAATATATATTTATTCTGAAATTATATAACGTAACTTTCACTCAATATTCATGAATACATCTCCTCGACTTTAAGGCATGTGCATACGTTTCTAATACTCACACACGTGTTTTCCTTTTTATGTTTACAGCACACAATGATTGTTTTACTATCAGGTGCTCCTGAAACACTTGCGTTTAACTGTGTTTAACCTTAAGTTTGTCTCGATGGATAGTGAGGTACAAAGTTGATAAAATAACAATGTTTGGAACGTCAGAATGGAACTTGGTTCTTTTCTGAGATTGCATAAAGTCAAGCAAATCCTTGGATTTTTGAGAATCTATATGGTAATAAGTCAACTTGTCACAAACACTTTCTGTGAATATAAATATAGTCCTTCCTTGATTGAATTAAGGATTATGGTTATTTTGTTTCAATTGTTTGTCATGAGCATCAATCCATGCATTTGGGATAGAATGACATGCATCAATCAAGTTAGCGATTATGACCACCCGGTCCTTTTGTCGCCTCCAGCAGAGAAATCGGCCCTGCTAGGTTGGAGATAATAGGGTTTGTCTGAATGTGTTGTTGTAAGTTTGAAGAGACGAATCATGAAGAAGTTGGTTCAAATAAAATGGTTAGCGAGAATCATGACTCTTCACATGCGTCTATACTTCAGCAGTGTCAACGAAAGACAACGAGGAGCCCAACACTCTCACTGGTGTACGGCAAAAGAAATTTGATGACAATCTCAAGAAGAAGCTTCCAGAGGATGACACAGACCAGAAAGCGGTGGAAGATGTTATCCCCCGTTTGGCTGACCTCTCCGTGGGTACAGATTCACAGTCTACTTCACAAGGTAAATACAATAAAAACGTGTAAATTCAATATAATACTCAGGGCACATTGACCAGTACCTCATTCGACATAAGAGGTTTGCTTAAACCTCAAACACCTTAATTGATGAGGTGAGGTGAGGGGAAATTGGGTTTAACGTCGCGTCCAAGATTATATCACTTATATAGCAACTTTAATTGATGATGCCTACACATAAAACAGCATTTAATTCCGAGAGGGGCGGTCGGGTAGCCTAGTGGTTAAAGCGTTCGATCATCACGTCACGCAGAAGACCTGGGTTCGATTCCCGACATGGGTACAATGTGTGAAGCCCATTTCTGGTGTCCCCAGTCGTGATATTGTTAAATTATTAATAAAAGCGGCGTAAAATCAAACTCACTCACTCGCTATTCACGAAATATCTTTGTAGCACTGATCCACACAGTGTGACTCAAGTACCTTATGAGAATATACATTGTAAAGAGACCATTATTTACTACTAAATATTGGATCTATACTTCTCTTCATGTCTCCTCCTGAGAGAACAAGACACCAACACGATAAAAAGAATAATTTGAATTCAAGTATTGCTTGAATCATCAGTATAATATTTCATCTAGGAACCCATATACACATATACACACAGAAAAAAAGAGATTGTGCTCCTTTATAAAGCTCACTAAAATATATATTTATTCTGAAATTATATAACGTAACTTTCACTCCATATTCATGAATACATTTCCTCGACTTTAAGGCATGTACATGCGTTTCTAATACTCACACACGTGTTTTCCTTTTTATGTAAACAGCACACAATGGTTCTTTTACTATCAGGTGCTCCTGAAACACTTGCGTTTAACTGTAAATAATGCTCATACAATGTCACGGCTTGCTGAAAATAAACGTCATCGCGCCGTGGTAATGCTGCAAACAGGAATAGCGAGAAAAGAACTTTCCAGACATTTTATTGTTCATCGAAATACATCATCTCCTTGGAGACGTTATCTACAGCAGCACAACACTCATGACTTGCAAATCGCTGGACGTACACGTGTGACGTCACGTCAACAAGACAACCATATTATGTTCGTGAATCTATGGAATCGATACCAAACTACTACATTAACTGTTTGGACAATTCCTGGTTTGAGACCATTTATTGGCAGAACATATGCAACCAGTAGAGGCACCACAACACCCGGCCCCAATGTCCCGCGATTCGACCAATTTTGCTCGCACGTCTCCGTCAGGCACGCCTTGCTTGGTGTAGACAGCATCTGGGGTTCAGGAGACAAGATAGGGACAGTATACTGCTCACGTATAAGTCCAGGTTTCATCTGGACATCTCTGATGGGGTCTCCAGGCTTCCAGCAGAACGTTTGGGCGAAGCTTGCGTTACTGAACGTCGTCATTTTGGGGTTGAAGTGTAATGGTATGGGGTGGCATCAAAACTCATAGGGGAACACATCTCATCATGTCAATTTGAAAAGCGTACGCTACCTGGACGACAACACTCGATATCATGTTCTACCCTTCAAATGCAGGGAAGTAACGTCAGTGTGCAGTGGATAATGCCTACCTACACGTTGCACGTGTTAAAACAGACGTTTTGAGGTAACATAACATTGCTGTACTGCCATGGCCGACAGTTTCACCAAACCTCTCTCCCATAGAACATGCCCAAGATGAGATAGCGCGATGCCTACATCAGGACCAGAGCCAGCCGGTAATGCTTGCTCAAATGGTCCAATCTCTGAGTGACAATTAGAACATATCCGAGGCTATCCGGTGCCTCGCCTCTATCAACGCAAATGGTGGTCACGCCCAATATTGGCATTGTTAATTGAGTTCTTCACCATCCCTCTTTTAGAGCGTACCCCTGTCCCCTGTTACCCAGTATGGGTTTTGTTAATGCATTTGTAATGATAAAACATTGATCAGACTAATGACCATATATTATGTTGTTATCTTTAATAACATAACATTTACACCACTTTATATTGATCACAGTTACTTTTTGACGCTTGTATATATTGTTGGCTCCAACAGTTCTCTTTAATACATGTGTTTCAGCTACGCCGCCCAGTCCAGATCCGGCACCAGCTGTCTCTCCTCGGGATGCTGTGCCTATTGTGCCAAATACTTTGGTCGTGAATGCGTACTCCCTACGCACAAAACGAAAGAAGTCTATCCTACAGCGTCGTCTTGATGGTGACCTCAAATGGGCGCACGTCATTCTGGTGTCCGAGACGTGGTACATGACAGAAGATACTGAAAGGAGCATAACTGGGTACAAAGGTTTCTTTAAAAATCGAAATAACGATGTATCAGGGAAGGTAAAAGGAGGGGGTGTGGGGATCTATCTGTCAGATGCAGGCTGTACTGATGCACAAGTGGTACACAGCGTCGCCAATGAGATAGCAGAGGCGTTAGGGGTGACCTTCATGTTCAGAGGCGTGAGATGGTTGGCGGTGTGTATTTACAGTGCACCCCCCACGAATAAAGATCAAACGAATTGGAACAACAATTTCATTACGTTGGCACGAGGAGAAGCTGGAGGAATAGATTTGAGCCAGACCATTATAGCCGGTGGAGACCTGAATCACAGTGAAGTGACATTGCCTGGTTTCACCAACTACGTAAACACCAGAACTCTAAGACGGAAAAGCTCCATCATCGACCTACTCTACACCAATAACTCCAGGGGTTGGAATTCGGTGAAGACCGTGGAAGACGAGGAGACACACAAGCAGATCTCGGATCATTTCATTGTGAGGGCTTTCTCTCAAGATATATGAAAGTAATTCCGGAAGTGGGAGGAGTTCCAGCTAACAATTTCACGTTGTGACAACGTTAAGATAACGTTGTGTTTTCGTTGTGGTAACGTTAGGGATATTACGTCCATATCACGTTATTCTGTGGATTCTCATTGTGGGAAACCACGTTGTCACAACGACATGGGCTAACATTGTGTTACGTCATATTCACGTCGTCATAACGTTGTGTTTTTACGTTATGGGAACGTTGTATTTTACGTTGTAATAATGTTGTATTTTACGTTGTAGCAATGTTATAATATTTAGTCCCTACGAAATTATTCTGTGGACTACCATGGACGTTGTCACAACGACGTGAAATAACTTTGTGTAAGTAGGATGAAATACGTTGTGACAACATTAACTCATGACCATTCCCCGCGAAAATGGTGTAAAAACATCCCAAAACCATGTTCCGGAAATGTTTTTGAATATGCTTTAGTCACGTGTATGTGTATATTTCGAAATATTCTTTACTAATGTTTTGAAAAGCCCAGTTAATAGTCAGGTCGTGTTTTGCTGACAATGTTCAAAACATAAAACAACACTGAGCTGTTAACCAGATACATTATGACACCATGACCCTTTAGGCTTACTGCAGGAAACAAAATAAGAAGGACAGACATTGTAAGGGGTTGACTATTGAATATTCTGGGGAGGGTTGGGGCCTGGAATTTATTCAAAAAAATATATTGTCGCTAAAAATTCTTCACAAAAATGATTATGTTTCAGACTGGTGAAAAAAAAGTAATTGCCTGCCAGAAAAATGACAGTTGCAAGGTGCTTTTCTTCAGGCTCATAGACTTAAATACAAATGCATATCTGGTTTTGAAGCTGTGACCGAAAATTATCTCCTCTAAACAGAAACGTTCCAGCCAACATAATTCACAGCCCGGGGTTCATTTGGTGTATTCCTCAGCGATCCAACATGCTGTTCTTATCTCCTGGAATGCTCGTGTCCCATTTTCACCCATGCTGCAGCGAAAACAGCAGTTTTCCACATTCAACAAAGTCAAACTAGAACTATTTTTAATAAGCATAAATTAATAGCTAGTCTATACAAAACGATAACATATATTGTATAATTGTCTCAAAGTTACACTTTAAATGTAATATCAACATGTGGAACGTCGGATCGGAAATAACCCAGGCTACAGATATCAGATAAGTAACAAACTTATTAAGTGTTGGGTGAGTGGTTTGTTGTTTAACGCCGCACTCAGCAATATTCCAGCTATATGACGGCGGTCTGTAAATAATCGAGACTGGACCAGACAATCCAGTGATTGACATCATGAGCATCGACCAAGTTAGCGAGCCTGACCACCCGATCCCGTTATTCGCCTTATACCACAAGCATAGTCGCCTTTTACAGCAAGCATGGGTTGCTGAAGACCTATTCTACCCCGGAATCTTCACGGGTCCACATAACCAATGAATAATCATTTCTCAGCAAAAGCAGTACTTAGAATTAACACAATTTTGCTAGTCTGATCCGTTTATTTGTTTGTTATTTAAAGTAACACTTCTACCCTGGAATCTTCTGGGTCACTTATTGAGTGAGTACCACAATAAAATACACCTAACGTAATTTTGCGTCCATAGCATACTCCGTTCTGAAAAGAACAGATTATTGGCCAGACAAACCAGTGATTGGTATTATGAGCCACGTCCCACAACCTCGGCTGTAGTACAATGACACACAATCAGCCCTCATTTTGTAGCCCCTTAGCAGCTGTTAGTACGAACATAGATAATTGGGGACTTATTCTAAACCGGAATCCAAACGGGAATAGATATATTAAACAGGCATTGTAACTAAATACGACTCACATCTTCATCGCTGTGTTGGTTATAGCTACAGTACGATTTCGTAGAGAGCATTGAAAAATGTATTTGTTACTACATTTATTGAACATAGTATAGTTCCCATTATAACTTAGATGGATAGAATTAGGAGATAAACCGACTGTGTTTTGAAATTTGATGTACTCCGACTGTAGATATGATATCTCGTATTTTAATTTTGAACCGAGAGGGTTATCTCCTTTTTACCATGACGGCAACAACGCTTTGAAATCGGTGCTTTCTTGCAAACACCACTGGGTACAAAGGTCCGCAATCTTAGAACTGTTATAGTGCGCAAACTTGCTTAATAATTCACATCAAAATATAAAAATAATATTCAAAATTTATAAAATTAACTCACGTATCTTTACAGTCAAATCTCGGACATCTCACATAAATGGCAGTAACTCGCTTAGGTTGTAAAAGCATGCCGCGATACATAATTTAGACAATAGATGTCCGTTCACATTACAGTCACCGGCTGCGTGTCAATTCCAGATTGACACGCTGACCAATAACGGTAATCCCCCTTGACAAGTCGGTTGTCAGTCTAAAATGCCGACGGCTGAACTAAACGCCAGCCTTTGTTTTTTGTTTTTTTTATTACCTTTATCCACTATAGGTAGACATTAGTTAGGTAATCTATGAGAATAGTGTATCAACCCGGAACAACACATGAAAAAACAAAGGAAGTAATGGTGACAATAAATTAAAATAATGTTTTCAAAACTAAACCAATCAGAGTTTGCTATGCGTCCCTCCACTATATAAGTAGGTGCAGGTTGACTACCAAAACCGTGTGCGAAATACGCATCAGTCAGAAAGCGCACGTTAAATCTCCAAAGTAAGTAAGTTAGTTGACTACCAAACACATTAAATGGCCTGACCGGGCCCGTGTGCGAAATACGCATCAGTCCGAAAGCGCACGTTAAATCTCCAAAGTAAGTAAGTAAGTAAGACTACCAAGTCGATCTCGGCTTGGACACAGCATCGTGCACACGTGTCCTTCCCCACTCTCCAGCTCATTAGCCATAATGAGAGACATCGCTATGTCACTACCGAGGGAGCTTGTCTCCATCCTGGAGCCTTTGTTGGCTTACCGGGTTGGGGACTACTCCCTCAAGACTTCCTACAAGTCTAACACTTCGACGATCTCCATCTCCTTCGACCTAGGTCAAAGGAAGAGGCCCCTGGTCAAGGCTCAGGCCAAGACCAAACCTCAGGTTGCACGCTCCCGGCTCCAGCTCCTACTGCACCCCGCCCGGCGCAGAAGGACAGGCCCCCACGGGAACAGAAGACCCCTCCTCCAGTCCTCGACATGGAGATACAGGCTTCCCTCCCGACCAACCACCACCACCACCGCATCAACAGAGTCTCAGACCACGGAGCCTGTCCTAAACGACTCCGGCGTCCAGACCACAGCACCACAACCCACCTCCCTCAGCGAAGCTCAGACCCAGACCGCCCCGGTCGAGGCCCCCCCCTCAGGTCAAGAGCTTCAGGGATGTCCTAGTGGAAAAATCAGATATCCTGATCAACCACTACAAGACTCGCCCGGAACTCCGTGCTGAGCTCGTCTCCACCACCAGGGACAAGCTCTACGCCAAGAAAGGAGTTCCGTTCGCCATGGTGCACACATGCGGAGGCCAGGAGATCGAGTACCATATAACAAGTTTCACAGACTTGTACCACTTTTTCAAAAGTAACAGTGCTCCATCTTCCGAGCACTTCATCGCGAACACCGCCGCCCTCCTTGCCAAGAGTCTCTACCAGAATCCCAACCCCAAGGAAGAGAAGCTGACCAAGAGACTCCTGCAAGGACACCGCCGCTAGATTTCTAGCCACACGCTCGCCAGCCACGCCTTGCCTTCCCACGCTTGACCCCCCTCCCCTCCAACCCAAGCCCAATCTTTCAATATTATTGTTTATTCTTTTACCACCCAGTCCCACCCAGCCAAACCCCCACCCACTTAGCTTTATTAGATTAGACTGTAAAATCTTACATTTTGGGGGGTTGCACTTCTTTATTCATTCTTTGCGCTGTTTTTCCCCACTAGTATAAGTGCAACCCCTGTGTGCGAAATACGCTTTGTCCGGAAAGCGCACGTTAAATCTCCAATGGAAGAAGAAGAAAACTACCAAGTCACACTGCACCTGAATAAATCTTGGAACGCTAGCAACTGTGATGTCATCATTTATTCTCAATTTTTCCATTCTATTTTAAGGTAAGACATTTTCATGCGTTGTTTCAATGGTTGTTTTCATTCATGTTGAATGTGTATTATGATTATTGTCTCAGATTGTTTTAATTGTTGTTTTCAAATATGTTGAATGTATTTCATGATTATTGTCTAAGATTTCTTGAACATTGTATATTTTCAACAACATGCGTTGGTTCATTGTTAAGTTATTGTTTAATGTATTTTGAATCTTCAATAACGATTAGGAATGTTTTCAAAGCGCACTATGCCACTATAGGTATCACTTATGAAGGTTGTAATCACTTATGAAGGTTGTAGTAATTTCGATCAATAAAATATGAAATTAATTATTCCTGATCAACATCTTGATAACCGTTTGATAAATAAGAAATCAAGTACAAGTATCAACAAAATCGTATAGTAAAATATGTCATGTCGTCAATATGTGTAGATTCATTGCTAGCAGTAATGCTTGACTTAGTTAATAGTCAGTCAGCTTTGTTCTTGATAGGAAATGAAATACCTGTAACTTGATGTTAATAGTTGAATGCACAATTCTCGTAGCGCGAAACTGCATTACCGTAATATATCTATAAATACGTCTATCATTAATGTTGCATTACAGTAAACTACGGTTATAACGAACACGCTTATAACGAACTAACGGATATAACGAACTAACATTTTAGTCCCGACTATATGCTGTAGTTATGCTGTATGTATGCTTATAACGAATTACGGTTATAACGAACTAAAATTAGTAGTCCCTTTGAGTTCGTTATAACCGTAGTTTACTGTATTTCAGCTGACATTGGTATTGTGAATCATTATGTGTTGTATTTGTATGTGCCGTTATTTAAAGTTCCATCCTGATCTATTTGTGTATAATGCAACGGTGATTATTTGATATGTTATAAGATTGAAGCGAAATGCTTATTGATTTATATTCTGAGTAATTATGTCATAAGAAACCACGACGTTATGACAATTATTTGTAATGATATAATTTATGATTATTAGATATGATTATGTGATTAATTGAATTGAAATGTTTATTACACATTGCACCTGAATAAATCTTGGAACGCTAGCAACTCTGATGTCATCATTTATTCTCAATTCTTCCATTCTATTTTAAGGAAAAATTACCGTGAGACAACACGGTCTCAGAACATTCCGAAAAGTGTTCACAGGTAGTCATATATGTAAGAAATATTACTAAAGTTCACGATTAAAAATCTAATTGTCTTAAGTAGTTCAAAATAAGTGTTCCAAAGACATAGCTTTTCAAAATGAAGTTGACAAATTACCCTCCAAACTTGGATGTGACAGAACTTGACGTTACTCACACCTCACAACTCGTAAGGGCTGACGTTTTTGTTGTTTTCATTGACTCGGACAATTAAGTTACATGAAGCAGGATGACAACCCCGATCTATGATGTGGTTCACCATTAACCTGCAGATTTACGGGGAATGAGCCTGCTGGTACAATGTGATTACCAGTGGAACTGGAGTGTGACTGAACAACCGCTTTTGGGGCTTAAGACGAGCCGGCTATATATGTTGACACGAGGAATCAGCATGGTTTGTCATGTCAATTTCGTGGTTCTCAGATTCAAAGCCATCGTGTGATAGCAATGAGAGAGTTGTGGCACAGATATTTACTTAATTGTACGTGTTCTGAAATAAATTTCATCAAGTTTGACTTCAGTGATGTCGGGACTTTGTTTTCGTGGCCTTTCGAATGGATGAGTGTTTTCTGATGGACTTTCAAATCCCCTTTTGCCAAATCCGTACGATGGTGGTTGACGGAGATCGATCACAAAAAGGTTTTTAACAACATGTTGTCATGAATAAAGTTTTTTCAAACAATTATTATAATGTTATATTTTACTCTCATTGTCAGTTGTTTCAGTGAGTGAGTGAGTTGGGTTTATCGCCGCTTTTAACAGTATTCCAGTTATATCGCGGCGTGTCAGCTTAATGTGGGAGGAAAGCCCGAAGTGATGCAGATCTCAGACGTTTACCACTTCGGTGAAACCCACGAGCACGGGTATGGTGCTGACAAACCTAGAAACATAATCGGGGCGAACCGGGATTCGAACCCACAATCATAGGTTTCTGGCGTGCCCAAGGGACGCAACTCTGCACAGCGAATCGCGGCGCCTTAGACGACTGGGTCACCCGTGCCCCCCGTCAGTTGTTTCAATGAGGAAAATGCTTAAATTGTTCCGATTCTGGTCACCATAGAACATGTCCTTAACAGTTTCATAAACATTTCATTTGTATGCAAAAGATACGCCTTCGTTAAATCTTTCAGTGTCATCATCGAAGAAATAAGGAATGTGGCCTACAAAGCCCAAAACATCCGATATCAAACTACCGTATTTCCTCATTAGGACGCTTACGCCGTCTATTAATTTCGCGAGAGCCGTTGACTCGGCGTGTATTAGATACCTGGCTTGTATTAGAGACCCAGCGTGTTATAAAGGATATACATTTTACAGTTCATAAGGGGGTGATTGATAGGCATCCCTTTTTTGTTAATCGATATATAGGCTATCTATGTATTCATACGCACGTTTGTTTGTGTTTTGTTTGTTTGTTTATTGTTTAACGCCGCACTCAGCAATATTCCAGCTATATGACTGTGGTCTATAAATAATCGAGTCTAGATCAGAGAATCCAGTGATTGATATCATGAGCATCGTATTGGGATACGATGACATGTATCAACCATATCAGCGAAGCTGACCAACCCGATCCCGTTAGTCGCCTCTTGCGACAAGCATAGTCACCTAACAACGGGCGTGATAATCTTTGATAACATGCGGGCGGTTTAATGATAATTCTATCCATTTAGCTATAAAAGAAAATATAGCTAAAAAGGATAGAATTATCATTAAACCGCCCGCATGTTATCAGAAATGAGCGGGTCACTTTAAGGATTGACTGTGGTTTTTTTTCGGTTCATTGAGGTATGAATCGAAAAGCCGATGTGCAAACTGTATGAATCCGCGTAGCGTTTGCACATCGGTTTTTCGATTCATATCTCAATGAACCGAAACAAATACGCAGTCAATGCTTATAATTAAATTCGACAACGTAAAGCATGTTTTATCTACAATAGTTTAACCAAAAACAGTTGTATACATCAAAACAGACAAAAATGACGAGATTGAAAAACATTCCAGGTGTAGAAATACATACTGTGGCGTGGCATGAATCAGGTGATCGTTTAATTAATGCACATAACCTGACACGCCTACACAGTCATTAGCCAATCAACGGAGAGTAGAATCAAAACAATGTTCATTGGACCTGTCAATTAAGGAAAGAGGCGAAAAGAACTGCAACAGTCAGGCTGTAAGTAACGAACCGGAAGAAATATGTCCAGGAGAAGGCGGCTGTTTCAAATAACATGGTCAGTTACAGCCAGATTCAAACATTACTTCCCTGATTACGGTAAAACACTGTTGGAAAAATGCTAGTTAGAAATGAAACCCGAAGACATGAAAGTTGAACCGAGGCGAGCGGGAAAAAACAGGCGAGCGAGCCTGTACGTTTGCTGTTTCATTCATTCTCGGCCTTCGGTTTCAAAGGATAGTTTGGACAATGAATATGCATGAAAGTCGCTAAATGTCCTGTGCATGACGATACACGTGAGCAGAAAGGGAATTCCCTCGACTGTAATATTGGGATTCCCCGACATTCCGCAGTAATAAAAGTAGTGCACCTCGGTGGGCGTGGCTTGTTTTTTACATTCATTGGGAATTGAATGCAATAACACGTTCAGCTAATCAGAATGCAGGAATTTCAATGAACACAACGAAAACTTAATTATTGTAACTTGATAATGCCCTTTTAATGTTTCACGACAGGCCATTATCACGCCAGTTGATAGTTGACGTCATAAAGATAGGGACAGGTGGCGTCACATTCAATAGCGACGTCATCTCGTTTGTTCTAAAGAAATTTAGTATATAGAGAATACTACACTCATTCTCGCTAGATACCATTTTTACGAAACGAGTGGACTTTCTATGGTGTCTGACCGAGCGAAAGCTGAATTTATATCATGTCAGTACCATTTTGGAAGAGAGAAATCAGACTGTTCGCCAAAGACATTCATGTTAACTGTACCACCCTATACTGAAGACGTGAAAATCAACAAACTCAAATCTGCTTGCATGTCAGTGACAGCTTCGAACGATCGAAGGGCAAGGTCGCCATCGGAATAAGAAAAGACAACCGCGATCCACTCACAGCGTTTTACGCTAGAGATAGGGAATATTATTGTTCACATATGGGATGTTTGAGGCCTAAAAATCAGAAGTCAGGCACACTTCCACGGAGTTTTCGAATGATTTGTATGGAAACTGTTAACTTTAAGTGATCTGGTCGTGCTCTCGTGTACGTTCATTCATGAACAACACCTCCCGAAACAGCGCCACAAAATACGCTTCGAAGGGGACACTGATGGCACAACCGGATCATCCCAAGTAAGTCTAAAAATATGTCCAGATAGTTTAAACATACTTCATTTCACCACGTTTATCCCTTTACGTTAAATCAAATTGAAAGTTGCGAAAGTGGTCCGGTGCGTCACGCTCATGGGGGCCCTCGATCGGTAGTCGTACATTGTAAATGGCTATAGCTTGATTATATAATGTCGGTAGAAGCTCTATCCATAACTGATATATAATGCAAACCGAATTTGATGCGTGTGACTATTTTGTTTGGTTTAATAAAGTGTTTGTAAATATCACTCGTTCTTATTAATTTCGTCAGTTCTGCCTTGTGGTTGCAAAATGAATGATGTCTCGCGATTCTCTATGAAAGAACAAAGTAGTCCCGGTGTGACAGAGGTCACGGTTATCCGATCAAAACGAATAAAACAAGGTCAACCTTGTACGACACACGTGTGACGTACGGATTTAGTATCTTACCACCTGTATCTTCACCACGTAGGTAATAAACAGAAATTTAGTTCCGTTGTGGAATAACGTATCAATGTAACGTAATACTAACGTTGGCATAGAGAGACGTAATTACGACCGCCTCCGTGGTCTAGAGGTAGAGCGTCCGCCCGGAGAGCGAAAGGTCCGGGGTTTGATCCCCGGCCGCATACAAAAAGACGTTAAAAGATGGTACATGTTGTTACCCTGTCTGGCGATCGGCATTAAGGGGCTAAAACAAGGACTGGTCGGCTCGGAGTCAGTATACTGTGTGTCTGAGTGAGGTATTCATGTTAAACTGCGGCATGGTATCTCAGTGTGCTAGCACTATAAATTGGCATCAGTCCGGACTAGTACAAGCAGACACACATGTGCATACACGTCGCTTTATAAGTGCAATAATCTTGGATGCGACGTTATACCCAATTTCACGTCACCTCACGTAATTACGTTCTGGAGATTTTAGTATTAAGAGATGAAAATTCAAAAGCTGAATATCTAGGAAGGTAATGCATTACAGCCTTTGTATTCTGACAAAATCAAGTTGATCTTGATGAAGAAGTTCTATTCCTGTATGACTATCAAGGAGCAAACTGTATTACGTTTCACCGACGTTTCAGAAATGTAGTTGTGCAACGTTGTTATAACGTTGTGAAATAACGTTGCACGGTGACGTCATAAGAACTTTGTGACAACATTGCATAACGACGTTAACAATCCACAACCTTACCACAACGTTGTGACAACGTAGTGTGTCAGCTGGGTTGGGACTAAAATTTTCTAACCGTTAGTCCAGCCGAAACATAACTCCATAATTCCAGCCTAGTTTGGCAAGGGTGGAAACTGGACTATACAGTCAGGTAACTCCCTTGCCTCGGGAAATAGTGCAGGTAGCTGATATGGTGTTCAAACTTGACAGAGAGGTGACAGACGCTTCATGGCGTCTTCCGGAGTAAGAAATGTGACTAAGGGTGACTCTCGTAACAGGAACTATAACCAACGACGAAAGTAAATCGGGTCCTTCTTGCTTGCTTACATGTATTTCATTTGTTTCTTTAACTAGTCATGCTATAGCGTATGTCAACAATTAACTCAGGTTGCCATATGGCTTTGATTGTTCTCTCTGTGTTTTGATGATATATGAACGATATATAGAACTTTTACAAGTGCTACCATAGACGATGAAGCCGTAATGAAGTCCTGAACGGACAAGTGTAAGAGTGTTGTCTGATCCCCTCCCCACTTTGAATTAGAAACTACGTTAACAAATCAAGTGCCTTCAGGCATTTAGTTTCAAGGTATTTTATATGTGGTAAAAAAGTTAAATGGCTATCGAAAATAAATCCCAAGAATTTGTAACTTTGTCTCTATTGTATTCATATTTTTTCCACCAAAAGAAACATAAAAGTCATCCAAGAAAAGTGATCCATCTACTGAATCATTTAAATCCTTTGAAATACTAATTATTTTTATACTACAAAAAGTGATTACCAAAATACTGCCTTGTGGGACACCCTGATCCTGATTATAATGGTCAGACAGGATGGAACCCACTCGGACTTGTAATTGCCTGTCTGATAAAAATTGTCATATAAAATGAGGTAAACGACCTCTCAAACCAAAATCATGCAAATCCTTTCGCATGCCATGCTTCCAGGTAGTATCGACCCGTGACGATCCGCGGTAGAATAGATCTTCAGCAACCAATGCTTGCCGTAAAAGGCGACTATGCTTGTCGTAAAAGGCCACTAACGGGATCGGGTGGTCAAGCTCGCTAACTTGGTTGATGCATGTCATTGATCCCAATTGTGTGGATCGATGCTCATGATATTAATCACTGGATTGTCCGGTCTAAAACCTTGATTATTTACAGACCGCCGTCATAAAGCTGGAATATTGCCGAGTGATCGAAGAAACCAGATACTACATGTTGTTTGTTTACAATAGCATTTGCGACAAAGGATTCTAGTCGTACTGAATGGTCTATAGTACTTCCATTTTCGAATATTTCATTGAATATTTGTAGTTAGATAATTGGTTTCCAAATACCAAACAAATCTATTGTTTACCATTCGTAATTTGAGGGATCTGATAGAATACAGCGGTCAACATTACCAGATTTGCCCATGAGCCACCGCCTTCTGACATAAGACTCTAGGCAATATGTTACATAAATAATTTGTGAGTTCAAATATGTTATATACTGGCCAAGACCAAACAATACATGCATATAAATCACGAATGTGCATACACAATATTACGCACAGGGCCTGGCATGACCAGCCGATTGATAAGACCGGGCCCATCTTACCACCCGTCTAGGCGAAGTAAGGGTCGAAGTAGTGTGTTGGGCAAAGGAAAGCTATTCCTCCGCCGACACTGGGACGCAAGACACGACAAACGGGCTGCCCGATTCGGTTGCCTTTAACGGCGAGCAGTGGAAATTCAAGAATTTACATGTACGTTACACCAACACTGGTGTCGTCTCATACCATTGTGTCTAAGGGACGGATCATTTGAGGGGATGAATTGAGAACATTTTGTAGCTGCAAAACCCGATATTTCTTAAATAAAGACTATTAGCCTAAATAGAAAACAATGTTAAAACACCTTGCAACAATGAATTTTTTGGGTGGCAGACAATTCCATTTTTTTCAACAATCTGAAGTATAATTCTTGTCTTCAAGCATTTTAAGGGATACCCATTTGTTGTTCTGTTTATATCAAACAGAAAACCCGACCTCTGCAAGAGGTCTTTGGACATATCGGGTAACAATTTCTTTATTAGTCAATGTATTTGATGATGTTCACATATCCACAATGAAGTCCTAGCAGGTCACGGGAGTCAATATCAACGAACCGATCAACAAGTGCATTTGATTGTAAGATGGTGAGCTTCCTTGATTTATATACTGTTTACTCAAAGTAATTGGACACCAGGTCATCACGCTCAGATCTGTATACGTCTCATGTGTTGTGGTGTGTGATTAATGCATTCCAACCAGATAAACAGACAGACATGTATTTTATTTGAGTCTCGCCTTGTTACATTACATAAAAACACACACATATACTATCATAAAAGTATTTAAAAACATTTTTACAAGGTATGGAGCCACCCCATACGGGCTTAATCATGAAAATGACGAGGTAAGATTCTATGTACGTACAGGTTATATACAAAGTATCACAGATCTCTAAAAGTACTAGAAACAATTACATAGCGAAGTACAATTTATCCTATATACAAGTCAAATACAAAATATCACAGATATGTCGTAGAGGTTATCTCTGGCATTATTATTAAATACATCATATAAATATAATGTAAAAGCACATGGTGTGCCTCATCTTCTATTGCATCTGGACAGAAGGGACATGTTCTCTTTTCTACTGGACTGTCCGTTTACCGCCTCTATCTTCAGGGGAGCAAGTCCATATCTCAACCTTGACAGGGCGCTTCTCTGTGATCAGGTAAGATGATGGCTTAAAGAAGTTTCAGTCTGATCATAGTTCTTAAAGGTGCGGTATGGTCGCCATTTATTGCCACTTGTTCCTTGTTTTCAGGTGGGTTATGCAATAGCACTTTTCCAATATTCCAAGTTCATCAAAGTTTTTTTCAATAATTTTGGAGGCCCCATGTTTCTTATCATAGACACGGTCAAGCGAAATGAAATTACTTGTGCCAAGAGCTTCAAACTGCATGTGTATACTAAATATCTGATTCCTTTTTCTTCTTATTGCCAAAGGATGACTCCGAATGAATATTCGCATATTTCACCTGCAAATGTTGTCTTGTAACACAGCCCCATTGTCGTACCGTTGAGGGAAGCCAGACAATATCGCCACATATTGCAATGTTGAGGGCGTAACATCGCAGTCAAATGGAAATTCTCATGGTCCTATTCTGTGCCGCTTGTATTCAATCCAATGTACCCAATGTGTGTGTGTCTGTAATTGTTTTATTAACAAATAACAATAGACGGACGTTCTTGTTGTATTAGCACACAGTAATAGACGGACGTTTCTTGTTTTATTAGCACACAGCAATAGACGGACGTTTCTTATTTTATTAAAACATAGCAGTAGACGGACGTTTCTTGTTTTATTAACACATAACATTAGACGGACGTTTCTCATTTTATTAACACAAAGCAATAGACGGACGTTTCTAGTTTTATTAACACAAAGCAATAGACGGACGTTTCTTGTTTTATTAACACATAGCAGTAGACAGACGTTTCTTGTTTTATTAACACATAGCAAAAGACGGATGTTTCTTATTTTATTAGCACATAGCAACAGACGGACGTTTCTTGTTTTATTAGCACATAGCAAGAGACGGACGTTTTTCGTTTTATTAACACATAGCAAAAGACGGACGTTTCTTGTTTTATGAACACATAGCAACAGACGGACGTTCTTGTTGTATTAACACATAGCAAGAGACGGACGTTTCTTGTTTTATTAACACATAGCAATAGACGGACGTTTCTTGTTTAATTAAAACATAGCAATAGACAGACGTTTCTTGTTTTATTAACACAACGCAATAGACGGACGTTTCTTGTTTTATTAACACATAGCAACAGGCGAACGTTTCTTGTTTTATTAACACATAGCAATAGACGGACGTTTCTTGTTTTATTAACACAGAGCAACAGACGGACGTTTCTAGTTTTATTAACACATAGCAACAGGCGAACGTTTCTTGTTTTATTAACACATAGCAATAGACGGACGTTTCTTGTTTTATTAACACAGAGCAACAGACGGACGTTTCTAGTTTTATTAAAACATAGCAATAGGCGGACGTTTCTAGTTTTATAAACATATAGCAATAGACGGACGTTTCTCGTTTTATTAACACATAGCAATAGACGGACGTTTCTAGTTTTATTAACCTATAGCAATAGACGGACGTTTCTTGTTTTATTAACATATACATGTAGCAAAAGACGGACGTTTCTTGTTTTATTTACATATTGTAATAGACGGACGTATGTTTTATTTAGAAAGAAGCAATGGTTTCTTGTAATAGCAATGCTGTTTCTATGTATGATAAAAATAATAGTTTAGATTGTATGATATCGACTACTTTTCGACAATGAAGTTGATCCTCAATTCAGAGTAGGAATCCGACAAAGAACAGGAACAACAGCAAATAAACCTTTAATCTTCCTTGACATACACTATCTTTCATTGTTAATGGTATTTCAATATCTGCCAGTCTCAACATCAACAGTAAGCTTGAAATTGTGACATATGACCGCCGCCATATAGCTGGACTATCGATGAGTCTGCCGTTTACCAACAGACAAACATAAACAATCTTTTCACAGAATGTACCCGAAAATCGCTACTACTGCTTTTACTACTACTTCTATACTGAACAACAAAAGTTCCTGTGAAATTGAATAAGAGTTAATGAAAAGTTGTGTTTTTTACCAAATCTGAAACAATTTCGGTTTGCAACAAATAAAAGACTCCTGTAAGTGTTCAGATGGTTTAAGGTGACATACTGACTTCAGAAAATGCGTAATTTCATGAAAAAACATGAACATGCTAAAATGTGCGTTTACAAATCAGTAGCGTGTGTGTCTACCTCTGGTTGCGATGCAAGCAACCCATCTTCGTCTCATGGAATGGACCAGGCGTCGCACAAAGTCCTGTGGGATATCTGTCCATATCTGCTGGAGCATGTTTCGATGTTCACTGAGTGTCTATGGAACACGTGGTTGACGTCGAAGGCGCCGATCCATCTCATCCCACATGTGCTCGATTTGTGAGAGATCAGTGGAGCAAGCCGGCCAGGGGATGACATTCACGTTGTTTTGTTGAAGAGAATCCTGAACAAGTCGAGCAATATATAAGGCCGGGCGTTTTAATGTTGAAAGGTAATGCCTGGACCATGACGACGCAAAAACGGAAGAACAACAGAGCCGATGATCACGTTGCGGTAGCGCTGTCCATTGAGATTTCCCTCTACCACTATCAAATGGGTCCTCTGTCTTGCTGTAATCCCACCCCATACCATAACGCTGCCGCCCACGAACCGACTTTGTTTCATGACACAATGATTGAAGTAACGTTCAACTCGACGTCGGTACACTCGAATCCGTCCATCGCTGTGGCTGAGGTGAAAACGAGACTCGTCAGTGAATAGAACTTGTCCCCACTGCATGGCCGTCCAGCGTAGACGCTGTCTGCACCACTGTAGACGTGCTTGACGGTGGTTTCCTGTCAAAATGGGACGCCTGGCGGGTCTTCTAACTACAATCCCTGCACATCTGAGGCGGCGACGACGTACGTGTTTTTAAAGATGTTCGTCGAAGGCCAGGGATGCTTCTTGCAGTCACTGTTGCTGGCTGGAATCGATTTCGTAGGTGTGCTGTTCCAATCCAGTTGGCAACGCGTGGCCTACCACTCCGAGGATGGTCTCTGACTGCATTCGTCTGTTACCAACGTTGCCATAAACAAGAAATGGTGTAACTGGACGTTAAATTGTCTTGCAATATCACGTTGACTCGATTCTGCTTCAAACATACAAATGGCTCGCAGACGCTCATTTGCGGACAGGCGTGGCATTTCGTAATGTTGAATAATTTCATAATTTTGTTGTTTTTCTGAGTGGCTGTTGTCAGCACGATGCTAAACAATGCATATGGAATCCCGTTAACGCACATGTTTTATACCCATTCTTGGGTAGTGAAATGCATGGAGCTTGCATAAAAATCAACTCTTGCATGGAATGCCTGCTTTTCTGTAGCAGTTGCGTTTTTGAGACTTGATTCCATACATGTATTACAATATTGAAAACCAAACTTTACTTGTTTGAAAATACACTAAAATATTGATGTCACACGAACTTTTGTTGTTGAGTATATATGTTCTCTAGGTGACCCAGGACAGAACAGATTTACCCAGTACCTGATTCTTGTTGTCTAGTAAATGTATGGACCAGGCACAACATGTGATTGTATCATTTTCCCATCCCATCGACCACTGTTCGCATGAAAGTCAATTGTTAGCTGTAATATTGCTGACTGCGGCATTCTACAACATTCACCCCCCTCACCTTCCCACGTGCAATGGTAACTCTACCTCCCTCAGACGTCCCAGATACCTATAAATTCGTATTTGAATCCTGGTTCGACATGATTGTTTCTAGGTTCATCAGCACCATACCCCTGCTCACCAAAGTGGTTACGTCTGGGCCTGCATCAATTCTGGCTCTCCTCCAACATCAAACTGTTCTGTCCACTATGAAAATACCGCGACATATTTTTACATGAGTTAACTTAAGTATTTGTTCGGCACTGATACAACCAAATTGTGAAATTTTGAAGATTTCAGACAAGATTGATATGTGTCGGAAATTGGTGTTGGTAGATGCTTTCAGAAGTTGATTAGTGTGTATCTTTGTCAAAGAATAGATGTTTCCACCCTGGTGTTTAAAGTGAGTGAGTGAGTGAGTTGGGTTTAACGCCGCTTTTAACAGTATTCCAGTTATATCACGGCGTGTCAGCTTAATGTGGGAGGAAAGCCCGAAGTGATGCAGGTCTCAGACGTTTACCACTTCGGTGAAACCCACGAGCACGGGTAAGGTGCTGACAAACCTAGAAACATAATTGGGGTGAACCGGGATTCGAACCCACAATCATAGGTTTCTGGCGTGCCCAAGGGCCGCAACTCTGCACCCCTTGGTGTTTAAATGGTCTGTTTCTACAAATGTTGACGAAAATCTCTTTGCCACTTCAGGCATCGTAACCAACGGACCATGCTGCGTTCATCAGGAAAAGACAGCGACAGGTGACCAGCATCGATGGCCACAAGCTGCCATTGGCGACCACATTAACCTGGTGTTACATCTCCTAAGGCCGTAAGTAAAACTAAAGTTATAAACGAATCATTTATGCTCCAGGAATTATTCTTTAGGGCAAACATTTTCCCGTCATTTTGAATCAGGATTGAAATTCTGCTCTATAGCTCACTGTAACAGTGTTTATGTAAGTACATATATTTCCAGTGCTCGTCCGTCCACTATCAACAACTTTAAGAAGGACAACACAGACGTGAACTGATCGTCATGTTTGTTTAAACAAGTGATTGAATAATTCTGAAATGAACAAATTATTGTTTCCTCTTCCAACACCTGCCAATTACACCACTTAATGTGCAGGTATTGACAGCCTCTGATTCACTCCATATCAATATGTCTGGTCACTAAACTACCCAAGCATTTCATCAATCAACACATAGCCAGCATGATCCAAAGATGCCAACTTAATATGTTGGTGTTATCAGGATCTGTATGTCCAAAACTTGGTACAACGTCCTGCTTCAGACACAATCGTCCACTGATGGTGTCCATGTGTACCTCCTGATGACTCGGCAGCTCTGAGGTGTTGAGGGATGTTTCATGTGTCATGGCTCACATTTCTACCTGAAACACCCGCTAACACTTTCTTTTTGAACGATGCCTCGGTTGTATTCACAAACATTTTCTCGGTTAATTGTATTCGGTGAACGTCTTTCGTCAGGTGATTGTTGAGAAAGATTTTAATACAGGTAGTATGGTATGTCACAGGTATGTCTAACAACGCATCATACTGCATCTGGTTAAAACGTCACATCAACAAAATGTTTCAGTTACCATTCATGATACAATGAGTTAAAGGAGAATATCCCTAATCATGTGTGGTGCTGGGGTAGGAAGTTGGCAGTATCAGTCTACCACTGACGTGCATGGATGTTGAACGGGACTAAGTGATAAGGTACGTTTGAAACTGCGCTTATTTGATGGTTAAAAATTATTAGACTCACTTATAGACAGACTCTTCCAATCAACTTTCTTAAGAAGTACAAAACGTCCTACCTATCTTTCCCTTTACAGAACACTCCTCTGGTCAATTCAGATCTAAGTCCTTTTCCTCTGTGGGAATTGACATCTGATCACAATCTGTACTTGTACTAGCACCCTTGACGTAGCTGTACACAGCACCGTCTACCACGCCTGTCTACCACATCCGTCAACGGCAACCTTCTCCACGCTAATCTATGGTATCATGGTTTCTGTCATGTGTGATAATAGTGGTGTACAAAGTTGAAAAATCAAATGTTTTGGTAGAATGGAACTTTGAATACACAATGTCAATTGGTCAAATGTAGCCCATGTTATATTTGGGATAACACTTTCTTAGTAAAGTACAGATATTCATGGCTTTCGGGCATGGGAGCTGTGCCAATTTACACTTGTCATAGGGGTACTCAAAGTACGTGATCTAGACTACCAGTTGTCGGACTTTCATTTTTGTGGAAGCTTCGGTGGCTGAGTGGGTTAGGTCGCTGATTTTGTGTGCTGGCGATTAGTTACCTCACTCTGGCAAGTGTGGGTTCCAATCCCGGACGGGACTCAACTCAAAAAAGTACTAGAATCTGTACTTTACTGAGAAAGTGTTATCCCAAATATAACATGTGTTAGAATGGAACTTGGTTCTATTCTGAGATTGCAAAAAGTCAAGCAACCTCTTTGACTTTTTGAGAATGCACATGGCATTAATTAATTCCACTTGTCTGAAATACTTTCTGTGAATATAAAGAAGGCCTTTCCTTGATTTTATTGAGGATTATGAAGGCACTGCAATTCGCTGTGCAGAGTTGCACCCCTTAGGAGTGCCAGACACCTATGTCCGTGGGTTTAAATCTCGGTTCAGGTGTCTATCTCAGTCATCATTGAAATTGTAAACATTAAAGACCTTCATCGGGTTGGGCTTTCCTCCCACAATCTGACCTTAAGTTAAATAGCTGAAATACTATTCAAAACAGGGGTAAACCTAAGTAACTCGCTCTGTCGCTCACAACCTTATGTTTTGCTATAATACCAGTGTGCGGTTCCCATTATCATATTGACGAAAAGGTTCTGCACAGGTGGCCTGACATATGTGTGAGCTGGTGTGTTAGCTATTGACCAGAAGCTGAGCACCATTCATATATATTTTGTTTTCTCAAACTAAACTTATGTGTCAGTGTGACATCTATAATCTGTTGCTTCTAAATATCTGAAGTGCTATGCACTAACATTCAGCCATATTTGTCCCGAAGGTAGCATTCACAACTTAATCATTACATTTCAGTAAACGAAACTGTAATTTAACTTTGCATATATGTACGCATTCACAGCCGTAATCTCCAAAAGGTGGTCCCCATGGTATATATATCAACGTGAAATTAGGAATTCTATCGTGCAGAAAACCTGCTCCCATGATTGCTGCCCCTTCTGCCATGAAACAAGGAAATAC